>NW_027069578.1:789907-862025 GCF_002906115.3 Quercus suber
GCAGCGGAAAATAAATAACACAAGATATGATCACCCAGGAAACCACACGGTAAAAACCTGGGGAGGATTTGACCCACCGATCCTCAAGGCTAACCTGAATTCACTATGAAAGAATTGAAGTTCGTACAAAAGGACTACAAGCTCCCCGCTCGACTTCCTAATGCTACCCACCAGTAGAACTTCCTGACACGACCACGCGCAGGCTCCGAATCCACGGACTACTTCTTTCTTGAATTCTTCAATCAGCTACAAGCTCCCCGCTTGCTTTTCTTTTAAGTTCCAATGGTTGCAACAATAATGATCTTCAAGATGTTGAAATAATCTTCACCATGAAAACCCTAAGTTTTGTGTAAAGGAAAGCTCCTCAAAGATCTCACACGAGATTCACACAAAACAGCAATGTATGAGCAACAATACAATATGGGCAACCTCCAAAAATGTGGCTAGGGTTTTATTTATATACCTAGGGTAAAAACATAAAACCCTAAACGTTTAATGAAGTAGGGCTGAGTTGGAAATTCTGCAGAAAATTCAACCTGTGCGATTTTCGATCGATCGAGTCTATTCTTCGATCGATCGAGCCAGGCCGAAAGTCCCAAGTACTTCTGCAGCCACTCGATTCCAACTTTACAATATTAAACCAACTTTGAGCAAGTCTAAAGAAGACACCATACAATGTTTTGATCATGGTTTGCCAACATTACAAATTAGAGTTCTAAATACATAAAATCCTAAGACCTTAGAACCTAACATTTTGTTTTACAAAAATGTCAAAATTTTCAAAAATAGTATTACCCTGTTTTGGCGACTCAGTCACAGGTAGGTCCAGTTGCATGCTCTAGTCGCAAAACTCACTCCGAGAGTTTTTGCAGGTCACTGGCGGGTTAGCATCCCAGTTGCGAAAAAGACTTAGAAATTTTTTCAAAATTTGTGTTTTTTGCATATTTCGCGGCTCACCGTGGCGACTTGTTCGCGGGTGGAAGGTCCAGTCACGAGGGGTACACAGAGACTTTCACAACTCAGCTCGCGACTCCCTCGTGGGCATATCTTCCAATAGCGAAAAACACTTAGAAGATTTTTCAAGAATCTTGTTTCATAGTGTTTCGCGGCTTACCCTAGCGACTTGATCCAGTCGCAAAAAACGCGTGTTTTGTGTTTTAAAGACATTTTTTAAAATTATTTTTCAGTTTTTCTCTCGTACTTTGTGACTGTTCATTGTCCTTTCCATTTCTATCTCTAAAACTCGCCGTGCTCATCTGTGAAAATCCTTCATTTTTGCATCATTTTCACTTTTATCTTCAAGAAAAAGGTATGGGTTTTCTTTCCCTCATTTCAAATTTCTTGTTTTAAATGTTATTTTCTTAAATGTGAGAATGTGTTGTTACTATTATGCTCTGTGAAATGTTGGGTTCGAACATGATTTTGTTTAAATATGCTGAGTTTGTTGAATGGGTTTTTGTTGCCAATGACTTATTCAGTGTGGCTTCACATGATGTTTTGACTTATTTGAGTTTTCTTACCTTGATATCTGCGCATATCACTTTCATGATATTGTGTTGAAATACCTGTTGTCTGTGACACATTGCTACTCATTTTTGACAGTGTGTGCTATAATGCCTGTTACTCTTTGTGTGTTTGGCATCTATTTCATGTTTCGTATGTTTCTGGTTTTCAGAAATGCGTACTTTGTCACTTTATGGACTTAGTTCTCGTTCTATGATTCTATGTCTTCTAGATTTGTTTGGTCTTTGCACTCTCATCTTTTGACTAAATCTAACAAAATGAGTTGGTTGTGGATTTGGTACTTTGCTATGTGTTTGCTCTTCTACAGATGTTTTAACGATCCTCCAAAGGAAAAGAGATTATGACTGAAGAGGAAACATTACCTGTTGCAAAAAGAACACATTCTTCATCACAGCCATCTACTGAACTCAATATTGAGTTGTTCAGAATTCCTCAACACCTAGATGCTTACTTGAGCATTTTTGACCGAGGAACTCCTATAGTGGAACGGGAGGTCAGATTTGACACTTTGGAAACCACTTTTGTCCCTTGGATCTTCGAGGCAAAAGATTGGGCAGAATTATTTGGAAATTTTGTTAATCCAATGTTAGAACTAGTGAAGGAGTGTTTCGCCAACACAGTTGATCTTGAAAGTGAACTACACTGTCTAGTAAGAGGAACAGAGTTCATCATTAGTTCGGACATCATAGCTGAACTTCTGAAAATCACTCGACCTGCGAATGCCGACCTAACTCCTTATGATGATCGCACTCTAGTGATTCAGGACATTCTCCAAGTTCTTGGTCCTGGCCATGACATCTCTAGTGCCGGCACATCCATAAGTACTATCAAGTTTTCACTTGAGTTGACAACATTGAAGCTGATCATGTTTACCAACCTCTATCCGTTGACCAACACGGTGTATATCAACCTTGGAAGGGCTCAATTTCTATGTGATCTCATCACAGGCACCACCATTGACATTTGTGCCCATATTTTTCATATCATAAGGAAGACAACGACCCAAATAGTAACACGAGGGTGTCTTCCATTTTGCAGTCTCATTATGAAATTCATTCTAAGTGAAGGTGTTACTCCTCTCTCAGTTGAGAACATAATTGCTCGTCCTCAACTAATCTCTATGTTCACTCTACAAGCTAACAGAAGTCATTCATCCAAAACTACAAAGAGTAAACATTTCTCTCCTGCTACTCCTTCTATTCCTGAGTTAGATTCACATGTACATGCCCCCCATGTATCACAGCAACCCAGCACTACACAAGCACAGTCTGCCCATCAACCTGATAGGTTGGAGATGCTCTTTAAGAACCTCCACAAGCGTCTTGAGGAATTGGAAAAGACTCTCAGTGATGGCCAGAGAGAGCAATCAGAGAGATTGGTAGTCATGCAGGACCAGATCGATGTTTTAGTAGCTCAAGTTGATGGCATTTTCACCAAGTTACAACAGTGACCCTTTGGCCATTAGAGTTTTTATTTTATTTTTTAATGGGCTTTTTGTTGAATATTTTGCTCATTTGCAATTATTTAGCTAAATCTTGTTGTTTGGACTATGTTTGCTAATATTTGGGCTAAATTTTAGAATTGTGTCTAGGACACAAAAACTAAGTTATTAATCCCTCATACGTCAAAATAAAATTATAAAATATTAGACTGGAACTCACCACAATTAATAACAATGGTATTCTGATAATGTTGTGAAATTTTGTGTTGTCCATAAAATTTCTCTAATTTTTATTTAAGTTATTTGGTCTTTTATTTATTTTATTTAAGGGGTTAAGGATTATATTTAGGGGGACCAAAAAAAAAAAATTTATTAAACCAAAATTTTTGGAATTCTCAAGGTTGGCACTCAAGGATTTTTTATTTATTTATTTACTTTTTAAGATAGACAAAACACACACACATACATACATACATATATATATATATATATTCTTTGTAAGTCAAGGTGTTCCCCCATCTTACGTAAAAAATTGAGCATGGTTATTGGTCAGAGGGAAGCTGGCATTTACTTCCTCTTTTCTCTTTTGTCATCGTCATCGTCGTCGTCGTCATCGTTGTTGTTTTTTTTTTTTTTTTTTTCTTTAATAATTTTTTTTAGTAAATTTTTTCGTTAGAAAAATCAGTAGTTAATTAATGGGATTTTGGATCATTTTAAATTAGAATTAGTTCCTAAAGGAATGGCCTATCAATCTTATTGGATTTGGATGGGTCCAATTGAATCAATACATATTATATTTTAGAAAATGATAAAAAAAAAAAGATATTAAATGATTATTATTTTTGTAATGTTAATTCGATTGTTTATACATTGCTTTATTATTATTATTTTTAATTTTTGGATATAGGGATAAAAATCAAGATCAATTCATTTTTTAATTATATACTTTTAGATATTAATTGATACTATAATGATTTATTATGTATTTATTTTAATAATTATAAAATTATTAATTGATATTTATAATGTCAGCAATTCGACCACATACTGATTTGACCTCAATCGGATAAAAAAATCAAGAATCATTTCTCAAAAAAAAAAAAAAAAAGTTAGCAACATCTGCATTATACCTTAAAAGGATCAATCATAATTGAAACTTTTTGTAGGTGTTAATAAATCTCAAATCAACCCAGCATATATTCGATATGGGACTAATCACACACTCATACAACACACGCTTAGTCAACATCCAATTTGAATGTTCAAATAGTGTGTAAAACACTAATGAACGTTTAGACCCCCAATTTACAAATTACCAACACTAACTTATAATCAAACAATATATGTGCGGAATATGAAAATAAGCAATAACAGAATTGGTAAAACAATCTAAACCGATTTTAATCACAACCACAGTAGTAATTAAAAGGAAAAGATTAAGGGAAGAGAGATGCAAACACAAAGACAACACAGCGATGTGTTATCGAAGAGGAAACTAAAGTCCTCAGCGAATAACCTCTCCGCCACCCTCCAAACGATTAATAATCTACTAGAGAATAAAGTTGGGATACATGAATAGCAGAAGACCCTCCAAGCCTAATCTACCCAGTGCACCTAAGTCCTCTAAGCTTCTTTGCTCCAACAGGGTTACGGTGAACCTTGTCTTCTTTAGTTTACCGGATTCCGCAATCACCCATTGCATCAACCAAAATGAATTGGTCTCTTTTGAACTGCTTCCCAAGCACCGAAAAACCTCACAGATGTAGGTATGGTGAGATAAGGATTTGGCTAATGTACCTCTCAAGGATATATCAATGGAGAGGTAAGAGTAAAGGAATTTAGAGAATCAAAGGATGAAGATTGTGGATGAGTCAATCTTGTTTTTCTCTAGGGTTTATCTCTCAAAATTCTCTCTAGAAGCACTCTACATTTTGTGAGTATAAAAGTATTTATAGTAGCGTGTATGAGGAATGCGAAGAGTCAGTTACAACCAAACAAGGCATTTTGCCAACTCGAGCTCGCAACAGGAACGAGTCACGAGTTTGAGTCGCAAGCTAATTAACTGGTCAGACTAGAAGTTTTGTCCTGTAATGCAACAGCTGGCATGACCCTTCAGCTCCCTCTGCATGCTTCACACATGTGCCACCTTTGGCGACTTGCCAGTTGCGAGCCAGTCGCAAGCCAGTCGCCAGGCTCTTATTGAGTACACACTCTTGAGCTTTTCTTCACACTCTCTCACACACTGCCCTTACATGATTCCCACCCAAATACAGGGTTTCTAAATGCTGAATTACAAGCAAATTTGACACAGAATAATGCCAACAAAATGATTGAATAAATTCAACCTTACACAATTGAATCTAGAACATCACAAAAACCATGCCTGCTTTGAGGAATTAGTGCATTTTGAATTATTCCAATGACTTATCAAAATCACCTTGAATTTTTTTTGGAAAAATTAGATAAAAACATGAATATGAACACTTGGACATCTAAACATAATTTCAATTGATATAAAGTGGAGCAAGTCAAAAGAGTTAGAGATAATGCATACAAGAACTTTCCTCACTCCCTCTTGCCTATAAAACACTTCATTGAAAAGACTTACAGACCTCCTATCCACAACAGCAAATTTTAAGCAAAAAGGCCAATGAAATTGCACATATCCTGGGCAATGGCAATGGGGCACTACACTACAATTTTTTACACATATTATTATTATTATTAGCAACAGTAGTAGTAGTAGCCATTTGTAATCTCATTTATATGCATGGATACATTTAAAAATATACAATAAGATACATAATGTAATTTTTATGTAGATAATTTAAATACTATTGATAGTCATTTTTATATTTTGTTGACTCTTTAAAAAATTTTGTAAGGATATTATTAGGTATAAAATGTAAATTGTCCATTTTTTTTTTAATTATTGTGAAAAACTTTTTTCTTATGATTCATTTATTCTAAACTCTTTGGTTTTTATATTTAATAACTCACTTTGATGAATATTTATAATGTGGTTCCACATTTGATTCTAAAATTAAGAAATAAAACTCTTTATGAATAAATAATTTATGACACATGGTGCAAAATTGAAACTCTAATTTGGAATTGTAATTTGAGTTTCTCTCAGCTTCACCTATTATATATATATATATATATAGTACTTTTTTGCTCCTTATAACATCTTCCTTCGTTGTGGTATTGCGAAATAATAGCACCACCTCTATATATCTTTATAAAACAACACTCCCTCTTAAGAAATTTTATTTTATTTAATTTGATAGTTTGATGATTTGAATCGTAAATGTTTTCAATCAAAAATATCAAAATATGCCAGTTAATCTATAAGACTTTTAGCTTTCCTAAGAAATTTCAAAGATTTAGAATGTTAATGTGATTTGGGTGTCCCAAATTGTTTGGGGAAGGAAAATGGAAAGACCATGCATATAATATACAAAAAATGGTAAGACACGTTTCAAAACTGTGAGAGGCAAGGTTTCAAAAACTGTGAGACGCAAGATGCGAACAATATGAGAATATGAGTTATTACAAGCAATATCAATATATTATTCATAAGATTAACTTACCCTTTTGTTTCAACCCAAAAAAAAAAAAAAACTTGCACTTGTGATAATATCTAAAAACTTTGTTTTTGTTTTTGTTTTTTTTAATCTTTTAAATTTACCCCATATACTAACATACTAAATTCTTTGCATTATTTAATTTTTTGTTTATTAAATTTCCATATACTAACTGAGAGTTCAAAATGCGTGTAAAACACCTTTGAACGTTTAGACCCCAAATTACAAAAAATCAATTCAAGCTTATTATCAAATAATTAATGTGCGGAACATGAATATAAGCCAAACACAGAATTGATAAACAATCTAAGCCAATTATAATCACATCCACAACAGAAAATAAAAGGCAAAGATAAAGGAAGAGAGATGCAAACACAAGGACAACATGCAATGTGTTATTGAAGAGGAAACCAAAGCCCTCAGTGTAAAACCTCTCCGCCGCCCTCCAAGCGGTAAATAATCCACTAAAGAATGGAGTTGGGGTACATGAATAGCAGAAGACCCTCCAAGCCTAATCTACCCAGTGTACCTAAGCCTTCCAAGCTTCTTGCTCCAACAAGGTTGCGCTAAACCTATTTCTTCTTTAGCTTACCGGATTCCGCTACTAGACCATAGCATCAACCAATAGACATTGGTTCCTTCCAAACTGCTTCTTTTAGCACCAAATGTACCTTCTCACTGACGTGGGTGTGGTGAGGCAATGATTTGGTCAATGTCCTCTCAAGGATGTATCAATGGAAAGGAAGAGAGTAGAGGAATTTGTAGAGTCTCTTAGGTAAAGATTGGAGATGAGGCAATCTTGTTTTTCTCTAGGGTTTCTCTCTCCAAAATTCTCTATGGAAGCTCTCTTGATTTCGTGGGTATAAGGGTCTATATATAGTGGTGTGTGTTTGGAATACGAAGAGTCAGTTTTTGCCAAACAGGGTAACTTGGAGGCTTGGCCTCGCGACTTGTCCAAGTCGCAAGTTCAAGTCGCGAGGTAACGGCCTGGCCAGCCTAGGATTTTGTCCTGTAGTGTGACAGCTGGCGCGACCCTTCAGCTCCCTTGTGTGCTTCTCATGTGCCTGCAATTGGCGGCTTGCTAGTCGCGAGTTAGCCACGAGTCCTAGCCGCGAAACTCTACTTCTTTGCACAAACTTGAGCTTTTCTTTACACTCTCTTCACACACTACCCTTACATGAATCCCACATAAATACAGGGTTATTAAATGCTAAATTACAAGCAAATTGACACGGAATAAAGCCAACAAGATGGTTGATAAATTTCAACCTTACACTAACATACTAAATTTCGATGATATGGGTTACTTATGACTAAGCAAGCTTTGAAGTATGACTATAAAGACTTGTTGGGTTGAAATTTGATTAAAAAAATGACAGGACTAGAACTTAGTATGATAAAATATGAGCACGAATGTTTAGCAAGAAGATGGAAAATATGATGACGGTAATTCATTGCATGAAATGCATATTATGTGTTGATGACATGAAACCTTGAATGGATACTACCGGGGGTAGTTGGTCTAGTGGTCATGGGCTCACTTCTAAGAGTTTGGGAGGTGGAGGTCCCAAATTTGAATCTCACAATGGAAAGTGCTTAGGAAAAAACTCCATGCTCTCAGCTCATGCTCACTAGCACACTCAATGGAACTGGGTGTATAATTATGACTCATCCAGATCCCCTACTCCCGCAAACCTGGGCCCAGCAGGTAAGGTGTCTCTATGGTCACGCCCAGGTGAAAGATGCCAACTCAAGTCACCCCCCTTTACTAATATTTTTTTTTCATTTAAAAAAAAAAAAAAAGAATGGATGAAATGTATGAATTAACATATGGTATTTCTAGATCTAACCCTAGACTCATCTACTCTTTATAAATCCTACTAAGGTTCTCTATATTTTATACTCCACTCATATATTAAAGATTTAGCTGTCAAGGGCTTTACACCAAGTCATTTTTGTGTGTTCCTTGTGTTACTCTTTTGTACTTCCACTTTCTCTATCTCATAAAATTTATTAATAGCTTTAAAAAGAATAAATTATCAAGAAAACAAACTATTAAAAAAAAGATGAAGAGAGAGAGAGAGAGAGAGAAGCATTTATCGTTGTAACCACATTAATCCTGATGAGGTGATGCTTTATAGTATTTTTATCTTAAGAAATATCAAAGATTTAATTTGAAATATTTAATGGCAAAAACATCTGTTTTTGATCTTTTTATTTTGAGGTAATTTTCATTTTTATCATCAACTTCTTTTATAAATTTTAATTTGGTTCTTGAGTTTTTGAACTTATTCTCAATTTGGTCCCTACCATTATCTTAGTGATGAAACTTGCTAACATGACTGATGGATTATATTGTTAGCACACACGTGGCTAATAAAATTTAAAAAACAATTAATGGCAATAAAGTCCTGTAAAATATGTGTGTGTGTGTGTGTATATGAAATGATGAATTTTAGAAATTAAAAAAAATGTAATTTTTCCCCAAATAAAAGCCTCACGATTTTGTTCTTTTCTTTCACTTTCTTGGCAACCTAACACTACAACAAACATAGAGAAAATCTAAAAAATGTTGTACATTACCAAGAGAAAAAAAAAATATTACTACCATTTCTTTCTTTTATTTTCTTAGTGTTGTTTGTAGTCAAATGTGGAGGCAAGGAGAGAGAGGGGGGGGGGTGCAATTGCCCCCCTACTCTAACTTACAAATATATATATATATATATATATATCACTTGTATACGAATGAATAATTCTACAGTCGCAATCTATTTCCCAACATTTTTTTACAAATTATTGATGTGGTCAATTTTTATTGGTTTTTATCTAAACTTTCCACTAATATCATATTTTTACTTACCAATAAATGAAAAGTTATGCCCTCATTAACATAGAACAAAACAAGAAAACTCTTAAAAACCAAAACCTAACTAAACAAAATAAAGGGAAAAAAAAAAAAAAAACACCCTGACACCCATATTTTATATAGTTCCACTCCCACACGTTTTCACCTCTTAGGAATGAAAGCATGCGCACATGCACACACACCCTATTTAGTTGCTAAGATGACGACCAAGATTCATACATATAATTGAACACAAGAACAAAGATCAAGATTCAAAACATAATTCGAAAACAAGCCCTTTTTCGTTCTAACAAGGAGATAATCAAAATAAATTGGATATATTTTTTAAATTCCAAGTTTTGTTAGCTTTATTCTATTGTAAATTTACATGCAATTATGCTTATATTTGGATGTATTTTTGGGGGATTGCATGTATTTTGGGTACTTACTTGAGTCTTGATTAAAGTTGGTTAAATTTGTTAAGTATGGAACTCACAACCTGCATGCAACCAGTCCATTACTTGTATTGACAACAGGTTACGCATGTGGATAAAAAAGAAGGCATCTTTTTTATACATGTTGTATGATAGGCCACAAGCGTTTTGACCCCTTGTGATATATTAATTGATTAACTAACCAAGTTTATTAATTAATCAAATTAACATGCAAAGCGCGTGATAACACAAACAAATCACCAAATAACTAAGTATGCAGCAGAAATTAAATTGACATAGTGATTTGTTTATGAATTGGGAAAAGTTACATAGTAAAAATTGATTTTAAGGTCACCACTACCAAGAATTCACTATTATCACAACAAGTGGTTACAAGTAAAAGAATCCCAGTACCTTATAATAACCTACAGTTGAACCCTTACCCCAATACCCAATTGGACTTGTTCTGTAGTGACAATCTCTCCTTTTTAATGTGCGGCTCCTAGTACGTGACTAACTAATTGCGCGGATCCCAATACGCAACTTCAATCACCAACTAGAGAAGGTTGTTGGCTGCAAAGTTCTTCAGTTCATCACAAATGATGAAGATTACGAAGTTGCTTGGTCACAAAATCCTATGGTGTATAAATACAGCAGCTTCTTCACAAGGAAGATGAACTAGGGCAAATTCTGTCTTCCATCACAATTTGCATGAACAAGACTTTGCTTCACACTTGCGCAACCTTAGATGACTCTTAAAATAATCCTTATATATGTTTAGGGTTGTGAGAAAAGAAAGCCCAAACATACAATCACGGATTGGATGAAAAATATTCCTAGAAAACTGAACTTCATAAACCTCGACAGATACCTTATCTGTCGAGCTAGCTGTCAAGCCTCGGGCTGAAACAGCTCTCTTTAAATCTCGATAGATGCTAGCTATCGAGATTTAATGAAAAACACTTTCTGACTTGATTCTTGGACAAACTTGCATGGTTTTAACACTTGAACTTGAAACAAGGTTTCTCGAAGCATTAAACATATCTCAGATCTATACAATTACAAGTAAAATGCATTTTGTTAAAGGATTAGCCAATTACATAAAATAGTGACATATATTCCTAACATGTGAAACACATATGTCCTAACATTGTGGCCTACTCACAACGTATGTAACCCACACCTAGATCGCAACTCACTTGATGATGGAATTCCAATTCTTATTCTTACCTTCAGCAGGCTCATTTTTTGTCCAAAATGGTTTATAAGAATTAGAATATCGACAACATACTGACTTATTCATAGAAAGGTTGTATTTGTGCTCACTTATTTACTTTTTACTGTAACTATGTTGTAGATACCTAATTTTGTACTTCTTACGACTCGAGCCCCCGTTCTCCAATGACGATATCACTAAAAGGTCTAAGGTTGGTTTGGGGCCCAATCATATAATTTTTTTAGCTTGGAGGATGTTTTGGCAAAAGAAAGAGCTATAGGAACCTTCAATATGTGCGTTCATTTTAGTAAGTATGTGTACGCATACTTAAGGCATNGGTGCAATTGCCCCCCTACTCTAACTTACAAATATATATATATATATATCACTTGTATACGAATGAATAATTCTACAGTCCAATCTATTTCCCAACATTTTTTTACAAATTATTGATGTGGTCAATTTTTATTGGTTTTTATCTAAACTTTCCACTAATATCATATTTTTCTTACCAATAAATGAAAAGTTATGCCCTCATTAACATAGAACAAAACAAGAAAACTCTTAAAAACCAAAACCTAACTAAACAAAATAAAGAAAAAAAAAAAAAAAACACCCTGACACCCATATTTTATATAGTTCCACTCCCACACGTTTTCACCTCTTAGGAATGAAAGCATGCGCACGCACACACACACCCTATTTAGTTACTAAGATGACGACCAAGATTCATACTGTTAGGTTCTAAAGGTTTAGGAATTTATGTATTTAGAACTCTAATTTGTAATATTGCCAAACCATGATCAAAACGATATGTTTAGTCTTGTTATAGTGTGCTCAAAGTTGTTTAATTATTGTAAAGTTGGAATCGAGAGACTGTAGATGCATTGGGGCATTTCGGTCTAGCTCGATCTATCGAAAGTCGACTAGATTGCGTTTTCTGCAGAATTTCCAACTCAGCCCTAACTCATTAAACGTTTAGGGTTTTATTTTTGCCCTAGGTATATAAAGCAAAACCCTAGCCACGTTTTTAGAGTTGCTCCAGTTGTATTGTTGCTCATACATTGCTGTTTTGTGTAAATCTCTTGTGAGATCTAGAGGAGCTTTCCTTTACACAAAGCTTAGGGTTTTCAAGTTAGAGATAGTATCAACATCTTGATGATCAACTTGGTTGCTACCATTGAAGCTTAAAGAATATCAAGTGTGGGTGCTTGTAGTTGATTGAAGAATTCAAGAAAGAAGGAGTCCGTGGATTCGGAGCTTGCACGTGGTCGTGTTAGTAAGTTCTACTGGTGGGTAGCATTAGGAAGTCAAGCGGGGAGCTTGTAGTCCTTCTGTATGAACTTCGATTCTTTCGCATAGTGGATTCAGGTTTACCTTGATGATAGCTAGGTCAAATCCTCTCCAGGTTTTTACCGTGTGATTTCCTGGGTGATCATATCATTGTGTCTTTTATTATTCCACTGCTTTATTATTTTGATATGATTATTTGATTGCTTTAACCTAGAATTGCATAATTTGACTAAGTAATAACTTGGCTAATTAATCTAGGCTAACCAATCTAGTTGTGTTTTAAGGGGTCTAAAACCATTCAAGTGGTATCAGAAAAGGTAGCTCTTTTGTTTGAGATTTCTTGATCTCTGAGCTGATCCTTGACCCCTGCTATCATGGATTCTTGGAAAATCTTTGTGCTTAATTGTCAACTTGTCTACTTGTTGTCTTTGCCTTTTGTTGTTTTTGTTAAATCTTTCCTTAAGTATCTTGGCATAATTACATGTGATAAGAATTATGTATATTATACTGCTTTAACCACCTTAAAGGCACGTGATTCTTGTCTTTGGTATTTGGATAGTGGTTGTTCCAGGCACATGACAGGAAATAAAGGTTTATTCAAAACACTCTTCGAAGGAAAGATTGGGACAGTCACTTTTAGAGATGGAAGTAAATCTGTGATCAGAGGCATTGGTACTGTGGACATTCCAGGATTGCCAGTGTTTGAAGATGTTTGTAAAATTGGTGTGTACTATTAGGCTTGATGCCATCTCACATAAATAAAATTGGTGTGTACTATTAGGCTTGATGCCATCTCACAAAAAAAATGAGGCAAAAATACAAGAAACTTACATGATTGCAAGCTTTTGTTCTAGGAGATGTGGGAGTTATAGGATGTAACTCTTTAGGTGATAGTCTCTTTTAAATTCTATGTGATGGATTTTGTAGACTTTGTGATTGATTGCTATTCACATATCACCTCACATGTATCTCAAGTTTATGCTAGTTGCACACACTACACAAGTTACTCTTTGCTAAACTTTGTACATGTTATTGTGTGTGTTTTTGGTCCGACCAACCAAGTTTGAAGATACTTTGAGAATTATGCAAAACATTTTTTTTGCTTGAGAATTTGAAAGGAAGAATGGCTGATATTATCTTTGAAGAAACTAGGGATTAAAACTTGGGTTTTTGAAAAAGCATTCCATCTCATACTCATGCATTCTTTCTGTAATTCAATGCTTTGAGGAGTTATTTTCAAAAATTGGTTTGTGCTTTTCAAATCTGTGATTTTTCTCAAAAATTTTGTGAGCCTCTGCCCATTTCGATCGATCCAGTCTGATTTTCGATCAATCGAAAAAGTGCTTGAGTTTGTTGAAAAATGACTGTCTCATTCGATCGATCGAATGTATTTTTCGATTAATCGAAAGTCGCGAATCAGGTTTTTAAAAACACTGTTCTTGACTTTTTCAAATACTTTTTCAAAACTTTTCAAAAGTCTTTTCTCTCTCTTCGACTTGGCAAGCTCAACTATTCCAATTTTTGTCGTTTTCCTTTGGATTTTTTGCAAAGAATCTCTTTCCTCAAGCCGTTAAGACTCTTTTACCCTTCTTTTTTAATTTATTTTCATGATTTCATGCTTAAATCCATGCATTTGAGGGAGATTTTCAGACTTAGCATTTTTGGGATTTTCTGTTGATTCAAGCCCTATTTTGTGCAATTGATCATTGGGTTTTTGTGGGGACACATCATAAACATGATCCTTACTTGTTAATTTGATCAATTTTGAGTTTGGTGAAAAATTAAAAAATCTAGGGTTTGTTCTTGATCCGATTTTGGGCTTTTGTTAAATTGGGTAGAATTTGATGAAATTGGCTTGTTGTGTTGATGTAATTAAGCATTATAATCTATGTGCTGTGTTTTGTAATGCTCAATTCATCAATTTGTTTAAAAATTTCAACAAGTGGTTTTCAATTTTTGGGGTTTTTGATAGAAATTCCCTGCTCAAGCCACTTTTGTCAATTTAATCTCAATTGAACTTAATTGCTTACTGCATTAGTACATACATCATGGCACTGTATTTGTTCATGCATCATATAGATTTTCAGTCTATTGTTTTTTTGCGCTAACTTGTAGTCTGCCCTTGGTTTTGTTTTCTTGTGTTCTTTTGGTTTTCTCTTTGTGTCTCTGTCCTTTCCTTAGCATCATGCCTAGGAAGACTAGAGCCCGTAGGACTATTCCCTCCTCTTCTCCATCCCTCCTTCCTTTGACCGTGAGAAGTTTCCGAGTGAGAAAAACCAAGAGATTTTTGAGAAGCTAAACCTTAGGAGAAAGATTTGGGCTGAGCGTTCTGTTTTGTTAGATGAACTTGATCCTGCCATTAGGGAAAACTTTGAGCGTCGGGGCTGGTTACCCTTGTTGGATGTTTCTGATCCTCCTCCATCTTCTGCCTTGATTAGAGAGTTCTTTTCAAACATCTCTATCCGCATCTATGATTCCAACACTTTAGTAAAGAGTTGGATACGAGGCGTAGAGTACACCATTACTCCTCAGGTAGTGGCTGATGCTCTAGGGGTACCGTTGGTTCGGAATCCTGTCTATCCATATGACGAGTCTCCCGAGTTAAGCGACATTTTGTCTTTCATCACTAGGACTACTGTCCAGTGGGGTTTTGATCCTAGGATCACTTCTGCTGAGCTCTCCGGGTTGCACTATCTGTTCTTTAGGATAGCTTGTCATTCTATCTGGCCCATTTCTCATGTTCACACCATTCCTCTTGAGAAGTGTGTGTTTTTGTATGCCCTGGTTACTGATGCTCCTATTAGTTTTCCCTATCTCTTTCTTCGTTCTTTGAACGATGTTTATAGGAGTTCATCTATTTCTCATGCTCTTGTACATCCTATTTTTATTCATAGGATTTTGCTCTATCTTGATCTTAGTGGCTTCCCTTCCTCTGAGCCCGTTCATGTGATAGCTCCTATAGGTGCGTCCTTTCATAGACAGAGGGCCGCTCATCTTCGAACTGGTTCTAAACACCCTAGGTCTGAGCCGTCTAGTAGCGCACCTCCTCCTTCTTCTTCTACAGGTCTTGTTGGTGAGGATGTTCCTGATCCAGTTGGTGATGATGCTGCTGCTGCTGATGTTCCTCCACCTCCTTCGACCGACTTTGATGTTCGTCGTTCTCTGGAGACTATCATGACCGTTCAGGCGGCTCATAGTCAGATTTTAGTGGACTTACTAGATGAGATTCGTGCTCTCCGAGCCGACTTTGCGCGTCTTCATTCACCCTCACCACCTCCTTTTGATGGCGACTTGTGATTGCCCTTTGGCATTCCGTCACAAAAAGGGGGAGTGGAGTTTTGACTTGTAGAGGAGTTTTGTAGTTAGGAGGAGATTTTTTTTGTTACTTTTTGGTTAGTGAGGAGCTTGTGGAGTTTTTAGTTAGGGTGCTTCACTTTGTATATCATTTTTGGAGATATTCATGTTAGGGGGAGTAACATTGATTGATATACATGCTATTTTCATTAATTCTTGTTGCTATGTGATTCACTGCTTATTGATTTATATTTATGAGTTGTTCATTCATATATGTCTTTATTTTGTGTTGTGTGAATCTTACAAGAATGTTATACCTGTTGTTTTACTCTTTTCTGTCACACATGCGTTTATGCGTTTGTTGAGTATTTTAGGAATATACAGGTTGATTCAACTAAGCTGCTGTCTACACTTGCAACCGATGGATAGCAGTTAGGGTTGAATTTAAGTTTATGAGCATTATCTTTGTAAAGGGCTTTTTACTTGTAAAACTTTGAGCTTTTAATTAGGGTTTTGTCACGGATTGCCAAAGGGAGAGTTTGTTAGGTTCTAAAGGTTTAGAAATTTATGTATTTAGAACTCTAATTTGTAATATTAGCAAACCATGATCAAAACGATATGTTTAGTCTTGTTATAGTGTGCTCAAAGTTGTTTAATTATTGTAAAGTTGGAATCGAGAGATTGTAGATGCATTGGGGCATTTCGGTCTGGCTCGATCGATCGAAGAATAGATTCGATCGATCAAAAGTCGACCAAATTGCGTTTTCTGCAAAATTTCCAACTCAACCCTAACTCATTAAACGTTTAGGGTTTTATGTTTTTGCCCTAGGTATATAAGGCAAAACCCTAGCCACGTTTTTAGAGTTGCTCCAGTTGTATTGTTGCTCATACATTGCTGTTTTGTGTAAATCTCTTGTGAGATCTAAAGGAGCTTTCCTTTACACAAAGCTTAGGGTTTTCAAGTTAGAGATATTATCAACATCTTGATGATCAACTTGGTTGCTACCATTGAAACTTAAAGAATATCAAGCGTGGGTGCTTGTAGTTGATTGAAGAATTCAAGAAAGAAGGAGTCCGTGGATTCAGAGCTTGCACGTGGTTGTGTCAGTAAGTTCTACTGGTGGGTAGCATTAGGAAGTCAAGCGGGGAGCTTGTAGTCCTTCTGTATGAACTTCGATTCTTTCGCATAGTGGATTCAAGTTTACCTTGAGGATAGCTAGGTCAAATCCTCCCTAGGTTTTTACCGTGTGGTTTCTTGGGTGATCATATCATTGTGTCTTTTATTATTCCGCTGCTTTATTATTTTGATATGATTATTTGATTGCTTTAACCTAGAATTGTATAATTTGACTAAGTAACAACTTGGCTAATTAATCTAGGCTAACCAATCAGGTTGTGTTTTAAGGGGTCTAAAACCGTTCACATACTTATAATTGAACACTAGAACAAAGATCAAGATTCAAAACATAATTCGAAAACGAGCCCTTTTTCGTTCTAACAAGGAGATAATCAAAATAAATTGGATATATTTTTTAAAGTCCAAGTTTTGTTAGCTTTATTCTATGGTAAATTTACATGCAATTTTGCTTATATTTGGATGTATTTTTGGGGGATTGCATGTATTTTGGGTACTTACTTGAGTCTTGATTAAAGTTGGTCGAATTTGTTAAGTATGGAACTCACAACCTGCATGCAACCAGTCCATTACTTGTATTGCCAACAGGTTACGCATGTGGATAAAAAAGAAGGCATCTTTTTTATGCATGTTGTGTGATAGGCCACAAGCGTATTGACCCCTTGTGATATATTAATTGATCAACTAACCAAGTTTATTAATTAATCAAATTAACATGCAAAGCGCGTGATAACACAAACAAATTACCAAATAACTAAGTATGCAGCGGAAATTAAATTGACACAGTGATTTGTTTATGAATGGGGAAAACTTACACAACAAAAATTAATTTTAAGTTCACCACTACCAAGAATTCACTATTATTACAACAAGCGGTTACAAGTAAAGAAATTCCAGTACCTTATAACAACTTACAGTTGAACCCTTACCCTAATACCCAATTGGACTTGTTCTGTTGTGACAATCTCTCCTTTTTAATGTGCGGCTCCTAGTTCGTGACTAACCAATTTTGCGGATCCCAGTACATGACTTCAATCACCAACTAGAGAAGGTTGTTGGCTACAAAGTTCTTCAGTTCATCACAAATGATGAAGATCACGAAGTTGCTTGGTCACAAAACCCTATGGTGTATAAATACAGCAGCTTCTTCACAAGAAAGATGAACTAGGGCAAATTCTGTCTCCAATCACAATTTGCATGAACAAGACTTTGCTTCACACTTGCGCAACCTTAGATGGCCCTTAAAATAATCCTTATATATGTTTAGGGTTGTGAGAAAAAAAAAACCCAAATATACAATCACGGATTGGATGAAAAATATTCCTAGAAAATTGAACTTCATAAACCTTGATAGATACCTTATCTGTCGAGCTAGCTGTCGAGTCTCAGGCTGAAACAGCTCTCTTTAAATCTCGATAGATGCTAGCTGTCGAGATTTAATGAAAAACACTTTCCAACTTGATTCTTGGACAAATTTGCATGGCTTTAACACTTGAACTTGAAACAAGGTTTCTCGAAGCATTAAACACATCTTAAATCTATACAATTACAAGTAAAGTGCGTTTTGTTAAAGGATTAGCCAATTACATAAAATAGTGACATATGTTCCTAACATGTGAAACACATATGTCCTAACATTGTGGCCTACTCACAACATACGCAACCCACACCTAGATCGAAACTCACTTGATAGTGGAATTCCAATTCTTATTCTTACCTTCAGCCGACTCATTTTTTGTCCAAAATGGTTTATAAGAATTAGAATATCGACAACATACTGACTTATTCATAGAAAGGTTGTATTTGTGCTTACTTATTTACTTTTTACTGCAACTATGTTGTAGATACCTAATTTTGTACTTCTTATGACTCGAGCCCCCGTTCTCCAATGACGATATCACTAAAAGGTCTAAGGCTGGTCTGGGGCCCAATCATATAAATTTTTTAGCTTGGAGGATGTTTTGGCAAAAGAAAAACCTATAGGAACCTTCAGTATGTGCATTCATTTTAGTAAGTATGTGTACGCACACTTAAGGCATGTGCACGCATTTTTGTGTATGTACACACATGTAGGGTTTCAGATGACCTATATAGAAAGTTTTTAATATAAAAATCATGCAAAGCTAATCCCACATTTGCTGGAAAAGAGCTCTACATCCCTCTTTGATCACTATAAAAGGCCCCAAAGGCTCTTTTTCCAAAACATGCCGAATTCACTAGAAAATAGTGAATCAAAGAGGGAGTTTTTATCCTAAAATATCCTTATGTTAAAGTTTACTTTGTTGGGACCTATTCTAGTCTTGACATTCGAGTTTTATGCTTATTAACCTTCTAGTTTTTTTCTTGATAGATTAACTGAGGGGAACGATCAAATTAAAACTTCAAGAGTTCTTGTGTTTGAGGTAAGGGTCTAACCTTATCTCTTTCATTTGGTTTGTTTATTTTTTGTTTACTGCTTTAATATATATGTTTTGTAGTTAGGTTTTATTGCTTCCATGGTTAGAAGCATGCTATGTTAATCTTTGTTTCATTTTATTTGATATTTTGAGATTGTGTTTCTGGGGGGGAGGGGGGAGGGGGGGATGTGTGTGCATGTTTTATGCATGCATACACATACTTCATGTATTCTCACACATGTTCGTGCCTAAAAATCCTGATTTTAGGGTTTTTATTTTCTTGTTGCCTTGCTTTGTTTTAAATACATATTTGGAGTCTACTTATTTTAGATTTCTTATGTTTAAGTTTAGCATTAATAGAATAACATGTTTTACATGATTTATTTGTTAGATTGATAATGAGGGTTTTTACTCTTTGATGAACAATATGAACATGCATAGATCATATGGACATGAATTGATGTATAGGTGATGTGATATGATGCAAAGAGGTAAGTGAGGGTAAGTCATGCATATGAGTATGAACATGCATCTCTTATGGATGACTTATTTGTTAGATTAAATGTTTTGTGCATGTGGTTATGCTTATTGCCTTGTTGATGCTACTATCATGTGATGTGTTTACTGCCCTTGGTTATATGAAGCATGAGATGCTAGATGAATGGTAGGGTATGCAATGTCTAGATGTATATTAGCACATGTGTGGATGTCATGTTTAGTTGTATGTTTAAGTTTGAAGGGATACATGTTGTTGATGATTGACTCTTAAAGATGCTGTCATATAGGTGAATGCTAGGTTGGTTAGTAGATGCAAATTAGAGGACCCTTTGATGGAATTAGGATGTGAAACACAATGACTAGAGGTTAACCCACAGATTGAGGTTAGGTGCCTAACATCTTCCCATCCTCATATCTAAACTCTGGACACATGCTCCAGTAAGACAAGTCCTTCACATAAGGGCACTATACATATAGTTCCTAGACCTAATCTAAGAGGCAAATCCATTTTCATCCTTCGCCTAGTCCACTCAGCCGAGGGGTACTCCCAAACATAAGTAGCAACACATGACCAATGCATCATTCTAGGTGCTCGCCGTGAGCACTTGCGCTTACATATGCAGTGAGCATTTGTTTTGTTTTTTGACAAAACAAAGTGAGTACTTTTAGTTATGAATAATACCAACACTATCTTTCACAATAAAAAAGAAGATGATCTTTAAAGTGATATATATATATATATTTTTTTTTACAATGAAAAATAAATACTACAAAACTTTAGTACAAAATCAAAAATAGGTAATTTGTGGGATGTTAAAGAATAAATCGTTAAATTTTATAAATGATTTGATTTGAAATTTATAATAACTATTTTTTTTAATTTTATTTATATTGAATAGAATGTAATTTATTTTTCATAATTTAATTAATAAATAAATCGTTAAATTTTATAAATGATTTGATTTGAAATTTATAATAACTAATTTTTTTTAAAAAAATTTTATTTATATTGAATAGAATGTAATTTATTTTTCATAATTTAATTAATTCCTTTCATATTAAGTTTCCAATAGAGACAATAGGACTTGTATATATATATATATATATATATAGATAGATAGATAGATACAATAAGCTAATTGACACCCACAATATTAGGTTTATGATAAATAAAAAATTATGTTAATATTCTATATTAAAAAATTGAATCACATAGTCTATAATCTATAATCGGTAAGAGCCTTGTAACTCCACTAATTGGCACCTCCCACTGAATCCAATGAAGGCATTTAAGGCACATTTGGTATATTAAATGAGGATTGCAACAAGAATGGTAATCTTTATTACTAGGGGACTTCAATGTGAATAAACTCTCATGTTGAATAATAATGACAAAGGTAGATGGTTAAAATAACTTTGATTTTTATCCATACTAAATGAAATCATACAAAACAATAAGAACTATATTCTCGGGAATATCTTCAAGCGAAACTTGTAAATATGAAACAAAAAAATAAAAATAGTCTTCCTCGCTAAAGCATGAGCAACGGTATTGCCATTGCATTTTGAAAGTTCAAATAGTGTAAAACACTATAGCCAATTTAGACCCCCAATTTTAAAATATAGCTTAATTACTTTTACTCTAACTTAACTAAGTGCGGAATAAGAGTAAATGAATCATAATAAAACTGGAACACTACTCTAAGGCACAATCATGTACAATAAACAATAAATGTAAAGCTTAAAGAGTAGTGAGAAGATATGCAAATACAAGATAACACCGAGACGTATTATCAAAGAGGAAACCAAAGTACTTGGCGAAAAACCTCTTCGCGGCCCTCCAATCCGAAATCGGGGGAAATGGGCTTTTGCCCTTATTTTTAAATTGTCTAGCACAATGTCCCTATTTTGAAACTATTTAGCAAAATGCCCCTCCTTTTTTTTTACTCCATTTTTAAAAAATCGAGTTATGTATAAAACTCAATATCTTTAAAATTGAGTTATATGTATTTTTTAAAGTGGAACTCGACATTAACAATGTCGAGTTTCACTTAAATTTTCAAAAAATATTAAGTGACAAAATATGCATATAACTTGAACCCTCCAATTCCAACTACCAACGGGCTTCATGAAGCCATGTTTTCACTAGTTATTTGAATCCCGCAATTAGCTCCAAATTGCATCTATCAATGAATGGCTTCTTCCAATCAAGGAAGTCAGTTTCATACCGTACCAGCCGGTACCTCCGGTATTTACCATTCTGGTACCTTGGCCGGTACAGAAACAAGGTTGTTTCGTACCGAAAAATATACCGGCCTATACCGGGTCATTCCGGCCATACCGGAGAAAATATCAAATTTCGGCCGGTAAATGCATACCGGACCGGAAAAAGAAAAGTGTTTCTTCCTCACTCTCACCTTCCACCGGTGACGATCTCTACATTTTCGACCTCAAGTTGGGGCCGTGTAGGCTGCTGCTACTTCATCTTCATCTTCTTCTCCTCTCTGTCTCTCTCTCTCTCTCTCTCTGTCGGTCTACCTTTCTCTTTCTCTCTCTCTTTCTCAGTTTTTCAAACCTCTCAAATGATATTTGCAGTTTGCATGCCCAAGAATTAGACTTTACAGCTAGCATGTTTTTTTACTGATAGTTGTTGCTTTACAGCTAGCATGTTTTGACTTTTGTTATCATATGAATTGAAATTTTAAAAGCCTCACGTGTTGGGCTGATGGTAGATTGGCTCTTATTTTTAATAAAATAAAATATTAATTTGATTGTTATTATTTTTATTGGGATTGGATTAGATTGAGTCATTAACAATATTGTTATATAACTTATATTTATGAGATTTAATCAATAAAACTTAAATTAATGAATATATATTTATTTATAGCGGTAAATCCGAAACGGTACACCGGTATTGACCGGTATCCGAAATATATCGTACCGTTGGCCAAACCGGTACAGATTCCGATACGGTATTGACTCCCTTGCTTCCAATACTTCCCATATGCACTAAAACTTCTCTTAACACTTAGATTGGGTGAGGTAAATGTTTGGGCTAAGAACCTCTCAAGGATATGTAGATTGAGAGGTAGGAATAGAGGAAAACTTTAGAGAAATGGTGTAGATGATTGTGGGTATACAATCTCTAACTCTCAAGTGTATAATTAGGGTTTTCTCTCTCAGAATTTCTTTGGAAAAACTCCTTCCAATTTTGTGGGTAGTGAGGGCTTATATAGTGTTGGTAAAGGTATGAGATAAGCACACTTTAAAAAGCTCCAGGAGTGAGTTTCACTGTTCACTCTCGACTTGGCCTGAGTTGCGAGTGACTCGCAAAATCCAGCCTGACATAAGACTCTTCAGATTCCAGCATGTGCTTCTCACGTGGCCTTTCACGGTTTGTCACTTGCGAGCCAATCACGAAATCTCCTTCTTCACAAATGTTCATCAAACTCTCAACCACAACCCCTACATTAAATCCCACAATAAATACAAGGAAATGATTGAACAGAAATACAATCTAATTTGACATGGGATTAAAGCTAACATAAAAACATAGTTGTAAATCACAACTTTACACATTTTACATGAGAAAAGTGTTCTAATATCTCTAATGTCATCCCCAAGGTGTGGCTTCATGCACGTGATTGTAGGGGTGCAAAAATTGGATCATTTTGCTGTAGTTTGAAACTTGAGCTTTTGGATTAAGTGGTTTTCCTATATTTTAATTCGAATCTTATGTGTGTAAGTATTTTTCTTTAAAGTCATATTTGTTTGAATTTTTGAGCACTTTTTCCCTAATCTAGAGGGTCCGAAATCACCTCCAATTAATATACAACACATTCTAATCTAGAATTCTACAAATAATGAATCAGGAAAATCATGTGAATTCCTTTTATATGGTGTGACAAATCTCAGAGAGAGAGAGAGAGTAAAATTGAATATGGATGTTATTAACATCCCTAAACAATTTATTGGAAGCTCGTAATCCAGAAGTTAGACCAACTATGCACATGGATTCTCATCTGAACCCCAAATGCACTTTCCTAGTGCCACAATCTCTCACAAGGACAAGCAAAGATATAGTGAATTGTTTAGAATGCAATATAATCTGTTAAATTTATGCTGCTGAAGGCAATTGTTTGTTTAAGATTATGTAATGCCCAGAGTACCACTAGATCTTTAAATGCAAGTATTAATAAATTACTGCTGGTAACACAGGTCACTGTACATGTTTGATTGGTTTTTTTAGTATGCTTTATAAAGATTTCGAATGTTAAATAAATATTAGGGACGTATTATAGATATATTTGGTTTTATTCATTTATATTCCAACTGATTTAGCTTAGGCGTATTTAAAATAAATTTTTAAAAAAGTATTCGGGAAGTTTTTAGTTTCAATATGCTCTGTATATTCCTGTTGTGAAAATCACATATTTGGATGCCAAACCAATCCCTTTCAGGCCAATGATGGTAACATTTCTTGTCTGCAAGATTTCATTAATGAATCCAAGCAATCCAATACCCTTTTTTTTTTTAGAAAAGCAATCCAATACCTAGAACTAACTTTTGACCCTAATAATATATATTATTTGAATAAATTTACTAATATATCCGGACTAGTTGTTACATAAAAAATTATAGAAAATATAGTAATTATAAAAGATAAATTAGTATATTCCATGTAAAAAAAAGAAAAATGAAAATCTACATTTTCATCGTGTGAATCCAAGCACACGGTCAAGGTGAAATTGAATTAAAAGTAAAACTTCACCATTCCTGTAAACCTTCCAAGTCTTTTGACTCCACTTATCCTATATTTTATAAAGTAATGTTATAAACATGGTTGGGAGGCTACAATTTGACTCCCTACAACCACTCTAAAAATAGACCCGAATAGTGTAATATCGAAAGTCATAAAAGATTTGAGTGTATCTTCTTCATCATTAATTGGTTTTGAGGTGGAATAACATAGCTTATGGTTCGACAAACACAATAATTTTCATAACAGTTGAATTGACAAAATTCTCACTAGTTCTTATATGACCGTCATTGTCTCATTTTCTTTGCATGCTAATAACAACTTAATATTTAGTTATTAAATTTTTATAATTTAAAAAAAAAAAAAAATCTAGATTTCTAGTAACGTTGTTTATATTTTTGGAAATATGTGTGGGTGAAAAAGTATGTAGAAATACTTGTAATGTTGTTTAAAAACTGAAAACATGTATTTAAACACATGTACCAAACATGTGTTTAAACACATGTTTTCAATTTTTAAATAATATTACATGTATTTTCACATATTTTTTCATCCATACGTAATTTCAAAAAATATAAACAACATTACTATAACAATATTACACCATAATCAAAGTCTTTTGAAACACGTGTTTTTGCAGAGAGGAAATTAACCACTAATTAATTTCAATGTGAATCCGAACATAGTCAAGGGTGAAGTAGAATTATATAAAAGTTAAAACTGAATCAATTTCCTGTACACGTGTAGTAACTTCCAAGTTCCAAGTCTCGCCTATTTTTCATCATGTTCAAATGTCCAATGACCCACATTCAAAGCTTTTTTTTATTATTTATTTATTTATTTATTTTTTTGTGAGTACCAACTAGATGTCTAGGTAATTTGTGGGCCATTTGGAATAATTGCAAATGCACCAATTTTTCCAGCCACCTCTTACCAAATGTTCCACATTCAAAGCTATTCTCTTATTTTTATTGTGTCTAGGAGAAAACAACATTATGTTCGTGGAAACATAAAAGGATCTTTTTGGAGAAAAACTTCTAAATTTGACTCGATTTTTTGTACACAGTTAGAAATCTTAATGTAAGTGATTTGATTGGTAATTTAAGGTCTGATTAATAGTTGCTCTTAAGATATTTGTTAATAAATTATTTTTAAAAAGTTTTAATATCACTTTCATGGAAAATATAAAAAAAATTATTAAAAAATCAACTACTTTTTTCTTTTCTTTTAAAAGTTTTTAAAAATATTTTTTAAATCAATATCTTTAGGACATTCATTAACTTTTTCAATTTAAAACAATTACAAATGCAAATATTCCTTGAGTTAGGCACTCTCTTATGTTTTTTCCCTTTTAAAAAGACGTTATTAGAAATTTAGTACCACACACATTTTTCCCAATATGAGTATTTTAAATACGTGTTTTCAAAAGACTTTTTAAACCACAGTTTTCATATTATTTTAAACAACAATACTCAAATATCTCTACCAAACATGCTCAAATGTCTGACTTTCAAAGCTTTTCTCAAATTTTTCTCCTAAGTACTAACCTTTATTAAAAAAAAAAAAAAAAAAAACTCTCCTTGAGTACTATAAATGTCTAGGTAATTGGATTGGTCATTTAGAATAATTGCAAAAGCACTGATTTCTCAAGTCAAACCTCTTTAAAGTCTTACCAAACGTTTGGTATATTCTTCTGACTCAATTTCTGTACCATAATTTTTGTCACAAGTCAAAAGTGACAGTGAGTAATAAAGAAAAAATATTAAATTTATGTGAAAGAAATAAGCAACTAATCTTAGTCTCTCATATCAAAATTATGAAGAAAAAAAATTTTGTTGATAGCAAAATAGTGGATCTCACGAAATTTCATCCCTCCAAATTAGTCAACTTTCTCTTCTAATTTGAATCCACTACTTAAATTACTTTTTTACCCGTAATAGTCAGTAATGACCTGCTACTTAAGATATATTGTGAAAATATTATAGACATAGTATTTTTTACCTGTAACAGTCAGTAATAACCTGTCATTTAAGATATGTTGTGAAAATATTATAGACATAGTATTTTCCTTACGTAGACCAAACAAAGAAAAATACTAAGTTTCATAAAAACTTCATTCATTCCCGCCCTTTTTCTTGCAATCCAAATAGATCCTAAAACATAGCTTTTTACCTGACAAAGGATAGCACAACTTCCAGCTTCAATGGTTTAAATATGGGAACGGATTGGACCGTGAACCGAACACCACTCTAGTATGGTTCATATAAAAACCAAAAATATGAAATTAAATATATATATATATATATAAAAGGGTAAGATTTAACCCGTTTTGAAGAATAGGTGAGGATGATAGGAACTACTTTTTTTTTTTTGTTCCTATATCCAACCCTTTAGATCGGACATAAGGGACCGTGGAGTCAGCAATGGCAAGATGGAGGCACTACACGAAGGAGCATTGATACATGGCCAAAATGGCAAAATACCTTTTCGCCGAAACTTTCCAGCAAAATGCCTCCTGTCTAAAACTATTTGGGAATATGCCCCTATTTCGAAACTCGATTTTTAGAAAATCAAGTTTCAATGAAAAAATCGATTTGGCAAAAATCGAGGTTTTTTTTTTTTTTTTAATTATTGAAACTCGATTTTTAGAAAATCGACTTTAAAACAAGGGTATATCCCTAAATAGTTTCAAACATGGGGCATTTTGCTAGAAAGTTTCGGTGAAAGAGATATATCTCCATTTTGGCCGTGGATACGTGGTACACCTCTTTGACAACAACAAGAACCACCAGTTGCAGAGATTTTACATGAACTACTAGTTGATAGTGAGAGAGTATTTCACTAAGACAAAGGAACAAAGTTTTTCTCCAAATTAGTTTGGAGAAAAACTCTTCAAATTTCTTATATATCTATTTTTTGGGTGTGTTTTGAAAATTTAACTGTTGAATTTCATGTTCTTTATGTTCTTAAAAAGTATATCAACTTTCGTTCAAATAAAATATTATTTACTATTTGATCAATAAACTTATTTTCTATACACAATTTTAGATCATAAAAACTTGAAAGTTTAACATTTATTTGATGACATAACAATTGATTTTTTATCTTTCCAAATTCTGCAAGTATGAAGTATATAATAAGAACATGCAATTCAACAGTTAGATTTTTAAAATTCACACTCAATATTAAGATATATGAAGAGTTTGAAAGAGTTTGTGTTTTGGCCCTTTTGGGTGCTTCTTGCACTTATCATCAAGCTTAGGCCTACTCGTCACCTCTTTTAATACATCACTTAATAATACATTTTATATCATATCTTCTATTCTTTTATCACTTTATTTAAATATTATTTCTTTATTCATTTTAATTCTTATTTTGTTCTTTCTTTTTTGTTCACAATGTCACAAAAGAGGGAAAAAAAAAATCCAAATACTAATAGAACATCTTACCATACACTTTTATAATTACATCATCACTATAGTTTATACCAAATTTATTTAGTATTTGACACATTTAATGGAGGTGATTTTTTGTGATTAATATGCTAAATGCTAAAAATTTAGCATTTAACACATCTTATGCTAGCGCCTTAGGCTTGCCATTTGAGTCTTTGATCATTGTCTCACTAATTTATTTGGTTTGAGCTCATGAGTGCTTTTAGCTTATATGTACAATTTTTTAAAACTTCATTTTTTCTCACTTTTTCAAAGTACAAGTATACTTTAGCATATTTTCAGCAAATATTTTTCCAGTAAAATGCTGAATAAACTATTCTTAAATAGGCACACGTGTACATTGTAATTTGTAAGCACAAAATGTAGCAATTATTAGCCACTTTTCCCAAAGTTACAAATATTAGCCACATTTTTAGATATTTTATTTTTATTTTAATGATTTATTAAGTATTTATTTTAATAATTATTAATTAATATTTATAATGTCAGCAATTCGACCACCGGTCCAACCATAATCAGATAAAAAACTGAGAACTATTTCTCTTTTCAGTTTTTATTCAGTCTAGTTATTAAAACTATAACAACCTAAGGAAAAAGGTTTAGCCACATTTACGTTATATCTCAAAATGACTAATCACAGTTGAAACTTTTTTTGTAGTTGTTAATAAAGTTCAGATCAATGCAGCATATGCCCGATATAAGATTCATCATACACCCACACAACATACACTTAACCAGCATCCAGTTGTATCTAGAGCATCACACAAAAAACAATGCCTGCATTGAGGAATTAGTACATTCTAAACATAATTTCAATTGATATAAAGTGGAGCAAGTCAAAAGAGTTAGAGATAATGCATACAAGAACGTTCCTCTTGCCTCTAAAACGTTCTTCATTGAAAAGACTTGCAGAGACCTCCTATCCACAGCGCAAAATTTCAAGCAAAATAACCAATGAAAATGCAGATATCCTGGGCAATGGTAACGGCCAATGGGCACTACACTACAATATTTTACGTACATTATTATTATTGTTATTTACATTTTTCTCCTTATAATATCCTAGCTCCTTCGTTGAGCTCTTGCGAAATAATAACACCACCTCTTTGACACTCCAGGGGCAGCTCTGCTTGTAATTCAGGGTGGTCACAGGACCACCCTGACTTGTCAAAAAGCAATATATATATATATACACACACACACACACACACACACACTAAATTAACTTATTTGGGCCACTCTAATAAAAAACCTTAACTATCCACTTGAAAATGATAAGAATTTCAATTCAATAAAAATAAAAATAGTGCTACATTCACAACATTTTTACAATAGTTTCACTATAGATCTTATGTAATAAGCAGAAAGTGGTTACTAATTCTAATTTTGGCTCAATATTGACATATATTTTTAAAATGTTGTAGATGTAGTATTACTCTAAAAATAATAATGTCCCCACAAAAAAAATCCTTAACCCCTTAACCCCCAAAAATAACCCTTAAATAACAATAAAAAAGCCCAATTAACAACAAAAATAACCCCAAAAAATACTAAACCAAACAAAAATGAGTTAACAAATTATTCAACAAAAAGCCTATTAAAAAAGAAAAAGAAAAATAATCATTCAAATTTTTAACTCTTTCAACTTATTACATATAAATAATCTTTAATTTCATTTTTTCTCAAAAAAAGGCCTCAAGAAAAATATTGTAGTTCATGAGTTTTCCTTAGCATTGCTAGCAATTATACTCTTTTAGGCTTTGCAATTGCAATAGCAATAATTTTGCTCTCCTTAGCGTCTCGGCTCATAGTTGCAACAAAAATTATCTCTTTTATCATTTCAATTCTCTTACTTTATTACTCTTATCTCAACATTCTCAATTCTCACTTTATCTTTTATCAGTCCATTTTTTCTCTCTCTTTGTTAGTAAAAAAACTTGTAATACTTCTTTTTTTTTGGTGATATTGATATATTGAAGTCATCTCTCTATTAAATTTTGTATAATTTAAATTTATTAGTGATCACCCTAAAAAAAATTCCTAGAGTTGCCACTGCAACACTCCCTCTTAAAAAAATTTATTTATTTATTTTAATAATTTAATAGTTGAAGGATTTGTATTCTAAACATTTTTTATTAGAAATATCAAATAATGTCAATTGATGTATAAAAATTTCAAAGATTTAGAAAGTCAACAACAATGGAAATTTCAAAGATGTTGACCATATGCAGGTGTGGCTTCTAACCCTTACAATTCTTTGCATTATATAATTTTTTTTGTTTATTAAATTTCCATGTACTAACATACCAAATTTTGGTGATATGGGTTAATTACGAGAAGCTTGCTTTGAAGTGATGACTATAAAAATGTGATGGGTTGAAATATGATAAAAATGCATGACAAAATTAGAACTTAGAATGATGAAATATGAGCATGAATGTTTAACAAGAAGATGGAAAATGCGATGACAGTAATATGTGGTCATTAAATTTTAGAAAGAGAGGTGTCACGTTCACAATATTTTCACAACATTTTCATAATAAATCATATATAGGTGGTTAGTTGTTACTGGTTTTAATTTGAATCTACTACTGAAATTACTTTTTTACCCCACTAACAACTACCCGTAATAACCTACCACAAAAGATTTATTGTAAAAATATTGTGAAAATATTGTGAACATAGTATTTCTCTTTTAGAAAACTGATTTTTGAGTTGAATGAATTGTGTGTCTTAACATCTTCCCATTCAATAACCTAACCTCAATCGGCGCTTATATTTGGGTTCTAAAATCATGTAATTTTCCATGTAATTCTACCTTTAGATTATCACCAAGACCAAAAGCCTTGTAATCTTTCAATAAATTCAAGATTATCACCAAGATTTCAGTAAATTCAAGATTTCAAAGTTTTTAATAAGTTTCATTTTCATTAAATTAATTGACAACTACATTTGTAAAACCGTCGATTTAAGTTGTCTGTTAACTATTTTAAGGACCTGTACCCGTTAGACCCTTCACCCTTAGGTTGTGGTTCTCGCAACAGTGTACTACTCTGATCTATGATACGTTTAATCCAAAGTTGATTTCCTTAATATATGATTAATTCAAAACCAAACTAAACCAGTTATTCTATAATCAAACCTTGTCTTTTGGAGAAAAATCTTGACTCTACCACCGGTAGTGTTTAAGAAAAGATATTATTATTTTTTTGGCCTGAAGGAATTACGTTATTCTTATAAGAATAATGTTTGATTCCTTCAAAAAAAAAAAAAAAAAAAAAAAAAATTTCAAGAAGAAGAAGAAGAAGAATATGTTATAATGAACCCTAACATGAGTATATATAGACGACTAAACCCTAGACTACTAGTACAAGTAGGACTGGGCTTGGGCCTATTACATTGGGCTAATATCTGTCTAATATATATCTCTAACACCCTCCCTCAAACTCAAGGCGGAAGCTCGATGAAGGCTTGAGGTTGGATAAGCATGAGAAGATCACTTGGAGATGCCTTGAAGAATGCCTTTGAAGAAACCACAATGAAGAATGTGCCAATTGACCAATTTTGGAGTTTCAAATGAAGAAACGGAGTCCAAAATCGGAATCTACGCGAAAAACTAAGCAAGATAGGCCCTTTCGGAAATTTTGACTTTTGGTCAAAGGTCAACGCAAAAAGTCAAAGTCAACTGGTCCATGGTCAAAGTCAACGGATACTGGTCCGGGTCGGTTCCGGGTTTCTGGGTCGGGTCACGGATCGGGCAGCAGAGCCGTTGACGTCATCCTATGACGTGTCGCTGACGTGGACTAGGGCTGATGTGGCAACGGCTTGCGTGGCGCTGACGTGGCAAGATGACATCATCAGATGACGTCATGATGACATCAGGCGAGTTCTTCGGCGCGTGACGGCGCGTGTTTTGTCAAATTATGGCCGGAATTTCAGGGTTTGTAGATCGGTGAACGAGGAGGCCGTCAGGGCGGCGCGTGTACCAAGAAAACGATATGAAATTCATGAATCTGAGGCGGCGCGTGTGGGAGGTTCTGGAGCTGTTGGCAGCGTGTGGCGGCGCGTGAAGCTTCCTTTGGTGGCCGAGTTCCTGGGTTTTGGTCGCGGGAGGTCGTGGATCACGTCTGTGGTGTTGGTTTCATCAGGCGAGGCTTGGATTTGCACAGATCTGAGAAGTTGAGCCACGGCTTTGCTTGAGGTTGTGGATCTTGGACACAGCACTGAGCCACGGTGGCTGCAAGATGCCATGGAGTCTAGATTCAGCAGAGAAGCATGTATGACTTCTGATGGTGATGTGCACATTAAAATCTTCTTTGCGTGGTAGAGATTTTGTTTGATGCCAAGAACGAAGTTTGGCTCTGATACCATGTTGAATATTAGCTCTGATACCATGTTGAATATTAGCTCTGATATCATCTTAAATGGAGAATATTATCAAACGCAATGTGTTATACCATGTTGTGTATGCTAGAGTGGATGCGGAAGAGGAAACATAGAATAGGAACATCAAGAACACGAGAGTTACGTGGTTCAGCCTTGACGGCCTACATCCACGGAGGAATCCCTTAAGGGCTACATCTTTATTGTGTAGGAGTGTAGTACAATAACTTATGTTATAATGAACCCTAACATGAGTATATATAGACGACTAAACCCTAGACTACTAGTACAAGTAGGACTGGGCTTGGGCCTATTACATTGGGCTAATATCTGTCTAATATATATCTCTAACAAGATTATCACCAAGATTTCAGTAAATTCAAGATTTCAAAGTTTTTATTAAGTTTCATTTTCATTAAATTAATTGACAACTACATTTGTAAAACCGTCGATTTAAGTTGTCTGTCAACTATTTTAAGGGCCTGTACCCGTTAGACCCTTCACCCTTAGGTTGTGGTTCTCGCAACAGTGTACTACTCTGATCTATGATACGTTTAATCCAAAGTTGATTTCCTTAATATATGATTAATTCCAAACCAAACTAAACCAGTTATTCTATAATCAAACCTTGTCTTTTGGAGAAAAATCTTGACTCTACCACCGGTAGTGTTTAAGAAAAGATATTATTATTTTTTTGGCCTGAAGGAATTACGTTATTCTTGTAAGAATAATGTTTGATTCCTTCAAAAAAAAAAAAATTCAAGAAGAAGAAGAAGAAGAAGAAGTAGAATAACGTGTTTGACTTCCAATGAATTGACTTGGAGAATAGACAGAGCTGTCCTATTTAGATTATATATCACAGAAGTAAGGATGTGTCAATTATTCTTGTCTCTTGTAGCTAGCAAAAATGGGTGCCAAGACTTCCATTAGGATTATCATAATTCCGATGCTTATTATCTTTTTGTTTCTCTCATCTACGTACACGATGGTGGTAGCCGAACCCAACAATGTCATCCGACGATCAAGTAAGCCCCTTGTTTTCCCATGATTATTGCATGCAGCATGCAGGATTAAACGTTTTCATGCACAGTTAGGTTCTACATTCATCCAATATCTTTGTCATGATTGCAGACAAAAACAGTATCCTGCGAGCAACCATTGTCCAAATGAAAATTAATGGGCGTTCCGTGGCAAAACCTTCCGCGCCGGACGGCCAAAATCGTATACCCATTTAATGTCACCACCAATAACCGTAGCCTGATTCCCTGGAAGTATCGTTTACAGGTTTTCCTTCTCATTTAATGTCACAAGCAATAACCATAGCCTGATTCTCAGGAAGTATCGTGTATCGGTTTTCCTTCGCATTTTATATGGGTTGTCTTTGTTTATGTGCATCGCTAATAAAGTTGTAATATAGGTGGGAATAATGGAAATTAGCTAGTCCAAGGGTGTCCCATGTTTTGGTCTATGTGTGAGACTTTGATGTGGAAATCTCCTTTAAAAAAGTTCTGAAAAGTTTAGTGCATAACAGAAGGGTTGTAAATATTTGAGATTAAGATTTGACTACATTTCCTCATGAATTTCCATTGTTCATACTTGAAATTCATTTTGCTTTTCTTCATTTTCATTGGATATGGGTTTATACACGATATTCCACTTGCCTCTTTTTTTTTTTTTTTCTTTTTTTTTTCTTAATACTCTTTTTTCCTTTTCATTAGGTATGGGGAAGTGTTCATACTTGAAATTTATTTTGTTTGTTTTGAGGATCTCCTCTCATCAAATGAGAGAAAATTAAGTGCACGTTTGATATATTGAATGAGAATTGCAACATTAATGATAATTTTTATTAATGGAAATAAAATGTATTATAATGGAAGAACTAAACATTAGTCACATGCTTAGTTGTGAATTATAACATTAGAATAAAACTTATGCTCTATATTTAGGAAATATGTTATACAATTATATTTCCTAAAAATAAATCTTTTATATGTTTGAGAGAATGAGGCTGTCTTTTTTTTTTTTTTTTTTTTAGATTAAATTCAATAAGGATGTGATAAAACCCAAGTTTTGCCTCTCTAGTCCCAACATGCCACATCATCATGTTATATATTAAAAAATAGGTACAATCACACTTAATCAATTCTAATACTTATTTGAAAATCCAATCTAAGTTTGAGTTTATTGAGATGTTATTATGTGTTGTAAATGTATTGAGTTTTTTTTTTTTTTTGATAGGAATGTATTGAGTTTTAAATAATAAAAAATAAAATAAAATAAAAAATAAAATAAAAAAACCAAATTACAAAATAACTAAAACATAGGAATCGCTATTGCATTACAATGTCTGTTATAGTTTACCAAACCTGCCCTTCAAGTCTCGGTGTACCCCTCTCCTCAATGGGCGCCACTCAAGCATTACTCCTTTTGTTAAAGATATTTGGTTATTTAGTTTATTATTGTATTAGCCCGAGAGATCCAATTTAACGTATAGTCTATCCAGATCTAACCCTAGACTCTACTGCTCTTATATAAATCCTACTAAGATTCTGTATTTCACACTTCACTCATATATTAAAGATGTAGTTGTAAGGGCTTTATACCAAGTAAGCATTGTGTGTTCCTTGCGTTACTCTTTTACACTTCTACTTTATCAATCTCTTACAATTTATTTATTATATTTAAAAAGAATAAATAATAAAGAAAAATGCAAATGGTTGTAACTACATCAATCCTAATTAGGTGATGCTTTATCGTTTCTTTTGTCTTAAGAAATATTAAAGACTTAATTTGAAATATTTAAAGGCGAAAACATCTTTTTTGATCTTTATATTTTGAGGTTATTTTCATTTTGGTCATCATTTTTTTTTTTTTTTACAACTTTAGTTTGGTTTTGAGTTTTTGAACCTATTGTCAGTTTGGTCTCTACCATCATCTTAGTGATGGAATTTGCTAACATGACTAATGGATTACAATGTTAGCATACATGTGGCTAATAATTTTTTTAAAAAAAATTTAACGAGCAATAAATTCATGTAATATATATATATATATATATGAAATGGCGAATTCAAAAGAAAGTAATTTTTCCCAAAAAGAAAAAAAAAAAAACCCTCAAGATTTTGTTCTTTTCTTTCACTTTCTTGACAACCAAACACTACAACAAACATAGAGAAAATCTCAAGAATGTTGTACATTACCAAGAGAAAAAAAAAAATATTACTACCGATTCTTTTTTTTCTTAGTGTTGTTTGTAGTTAATGACGGAGGCAAGGGATGGCAAGAGGGTGCAATTGCCCCCTGACTCTAATTCCTTTTTCTTTTTTTCTTTTTAGAAAAAATTTCTTGTACAAGAATGAATAATACTACAACCACAAATTGTTTTACAATATTTTTACAAATTATTGATATGGTCAATTTTTATTAATTTTAATCTAAATCCACCATTAACATTACTTTTTCACTTACTAATATATATGATGAAACGCTATGCCCCACTAACATATAAAAAATAAAAATAAAAAACTGAGAAAACTTCCCCAGTTTAAAACCAAAACCTGACTAACCACAAGAGAGACAGGAAAATCTCCCTGACACCCATATTTTATATAGTTCCACACCCACACGTTTTCACCTCTTTTCTTGTTTATAGCTTTTTTTTATCTCTCTCTCTCTCTCTCTCTCTCTCTCTCTCTCTCTCTCTCTCTCTCTCTCTCTCTCTCTCTCTCTCTCTCTCTCTCTTATATGCAGTGAGTCCATATTTACCTAAAATAATACTAATAAAAAATTATGTTTAATGTTTTTTTATTTTTTATTTTTTTAAGGCAATCAAGGCTATGAGGTTGTATTGTGAGACATGTATAGAGTTTTGTAGGTACGTATATTGTTATATTCTTAACATTTTTTAGATTGATTTATTTTCTCAATTTATTTTAATGAATCAAATTAGATATATAATTTTATGTGTTTATATTAATTTCTAGCTTTGATTTTTTTTTTAATATTTTGATTATATTAAATATATAGTTATAGTTAATTGAGAATATGGAAAAACCAAAGAATTGTAATATGTTCAAAGCGAATTCTAAACGTATTAAGGTATATTTTATAAATTTTCGTATGGATTGAATTCAAGACTATTGGGAATGAAGAAAGCATGCAGCAATTTCAAAATGAGAAGAGGGGAAAAAAATTGCATTACTTAAACTAGGCATGAAAAAAAAATTAATGAACTATATTTTACATTTATATTAGATTTTGTTTGACAATTACATTAGTTTACAAATGTTTATTTATCTTGTTGTTAATATCAATTAATATTTTCTAAATTAATTTTACTTTCAATCTTGCCCCCTGAATTTAATTCCTAACTTTACCATTGTTTATAATTTAATTTGATATTCTCTATTTTTTTGGAACCAAAAATTGCTTAATTAAAAGGGAAAGGAAGAGAGAAGTGTAGAGAAATATCAAGACACTAAAATATACCAACCGTGCTTCAATTTTCTATCACTTTCTTGGAAACCAAATACACAACAGAGAGAGGGAGAGAAGAGAGAGAGAGCATTTAAGCTATCCCACAATTATTTCAATAAACATTGACAAAACCTACCCTATTCAGTCATTAAGATGATTTCCGAGATTCATACATATAATGGAACACAAGAAACAAAGATCAAGATTCAAAACATAATTTGAAACAACCCCCTTTTTCTTTCTGGCAAGGAGATAATCAAAATAAATTGGTTATCTTTTGTAAAGTCCAAGTTTTGCTGGTTTTATTTTATGCCAAATTTACTTGTAATTTTGCTTATATTTTGATGTATTTTGGGTACCTACTTGAGCCTTGGTTAGAGTTGGTCAAAGTTGTTGAGTATGGAACTCGCAACTTGCATGCGATTATTGCAAAAAGCAACTTTCAATCTCAACCATTGATTAAAAAAGGTTAAAAAAAAAAAGTTAAAGAGTGTAAAAAGTGAAAATTAAAAAGTGAAGGGTGAAATTTTTTTGTGAGAGTGGATCCGGTATTGCACTGGATCCTAATCCGTATAGTTGTATTGACTATGACCTGCACGTGTGAATAAAAAAAGTCATCTCTTTTATATGTTGCGACCTACTCGCAACTTACCCAGCTCATGCCTAGGTCGCAACTCAGTTAATGGTAGAATCCCATCTCCTATTCTTACCTTGAGGTAGCTCATGTTTTGTCCAATTCAACACTTTCTTTTTTAGTTGTTCAAAATGGTTTATAATAATTAGAATATCAACAACATACTAACTTATTTATAAGTTATAGAGTGGTCGTATTTTTGCTTAGTTTTTTAGTTTTTACTGCAACTATGTAGTGATTTTTTTTTTTGGCAAAGCGAAGTGAGTGCTTTTAGCAATGAATAATGCTAACACTATCTTTCACAATGAAAAGGAAGATGGTCATTAAAATGATTTTTGTTTTTAAATGAAAAGAAAAACTATGAAATTTAGTATAAAATCAATCATAGCTAATTTGTGGGATTTTAAAGAATAAATCGTTCCATTTTGATAAATGGTTGATTTGAAATGTATAATAATAATTTTTTTGTTTGTTTATATTTTCTTTATGTTGAATAGAATGTAATTTATTTTTCATAATCTAATTAATTCCTTTCATATTAAGTTTAAAATAGAGACTATAGGACTTTGTTATTTTTTATAGATACAATAAAATTTGAACTTATGAAATCTGTTCTATGCCTATTTTTTTATTATTTCTTTTACATTAGGTTTAAAAACCAATTGATTTTCATGTAGGCAATATTCAAACTTAAGTCCTTTATGAGACGACATTAGATTTTACCAGCCGTTGATGTCGAGCTAATTTATAGAAACTCACAATATTATACGGACAAAATTTAGTTACAAAATTAGTTGTAGCTTAAGACTACAACCTTATTCAATATCTTTTTATTAGAGACAAATTTTGAGAATTCAACCATTGGATTACATCATCTTCTTATATCTCCATGATTGTAAAATTTCTAGAAAAATAAAGATCAATAACTATGTCATCAATAAATTATTTAAATTGTTAGTTTTTGTAGTTTAAAATTATGCATAAAATATAAGCTTATCGATCATATAGTATATAATACTCGATTGACATAAAATTTAACATGTGTATTAAGAGTGTAGTGAACATGCAATTCAATTGTTAGATTTTCAAAATATGTAATAATGTTATTTTATTGAGTAACGTTGTAGCCTTAGACTACAACAAATTTTGTAGCTAAATTTTGCCTATATTAGATTTGTGATAGATCAAACATTATGTTAATATTCTATATTTAACAAATTTAACAAAATAATCTATAATCACCAAGAGCCCTGTAGCTCCATTTGTTGGCACTTCCTAATGTTTCCAATGAAGACATTTAGGATTCAGATCCCCTGCCCCCAACTATCGATATATTAAAAAAGAATATAAATTTTATGAAAAGAAATTTATAATCTACTCAAAATTTAAACATCATTATTCTCACATGTTTTTTTAATTGAATTTAAATTCTTTTCCATAATTAAATCTTCCATTAGAATTATTCACATCAATTTTTAATAGTAGAATATATACTTCCATATAAAAACAACCATAGTAAATTCCTAATGATATCTATATATAACACAATCATAATAAGTGTCTATTAGGAGCTACAAAAATTATCATATTTATATTTAGACCGAAACAAATAAAAGAAAGAAAAATAATCATATTATGCTAAAATTTTACAATTATTGACTAGTTATACATGTTTTCAATGACATCATGAATAATTTAGAAATGGGATTATTTTCATAAGTAAATGTATAACATGATTAAATTTGATAGGCTTTAATGACCACCCATCCTTATAAGTGGGATGGTACTTCCCCATGCACAAATTTTTGGAGGGTTAGGGGGATTGGTTTGAATTGCAAAGTCAAAGTAATAGCCAAAAGTTTAGAAACAAAAATCAGGATGGGTACAAGTCCTTTGTCTCACTTTTTGTATTTCATTTAATGCTCCATCAAGACCATACTTAATGTGTAAATTTAGGCATGCTCATTTGAATACATTTTTTCAATGTTCAAAGTCCATATAATTGCTCCCATAAAAATAAAAATAAAAAATGCATAGAATTGCAACTTTTCCACCAAGTAAAAGAAAAAGTGCTTCTCAATTTCCTTCCTTGGTGTATCATCTATTTAAGGTGCCTAGAATTTACGTTCGATCTTTTGTTTACCTTTTCTTAACTGAAAACATGGAAAACGCTTTCCACATGAATAGCCAAAATTTTTACGCACAAAGTGCTTGGGGTTTAGGGGGATTAGTTCGAGTCGCAGGGTCAAAGTAATGGAAAAAAAATTAGAAACAAAAATCAAGATGAATAAAAATTTTGTCTCATTTTCTATTTTTTACTTTATTCTCCATCGAGACTATTCTTAACACGTAAATTTAGGTGTGCTCATTTGAATACATTTTTTCAATGTTCAAAGTGCATACAATAGCAACTTTTCCACCAAATAGAGGAAAAAAGTTCTCAATTTCCTTCCCCTATGTTATCACCAAACAGTGCAAAGAATTGCAACTTTTCACCAAGTAAAAAGAAAAGTTGCTCCTAATTTCCTTCCCCAATGTATTATTTATTTACTGTGCTTGGAATTTATGTTCATGGATTTTTTTATTTTTTTTATTTTTTTATATACATTTTCTTGGTTGAGAATATGGAAGTTCTTTCTAGATGAATAGCGAAAGTCTTCATGCACAAACAGCATTGAGGGCTAGGTTAGAAGGGATTGGTTCAAGTTGCAGAGTCAAAGTAACGGCCAAAAATATTAGAAAAATGAATTAGGATGAATACAAATCTTTTGTCTCACTATTGTGTTTCACTTTATACTCCATCAAAACTATATTTTGGGTACATTTAATATACCATAATGAAAATTACATAGGGAAAAGAATCAGTATTATAAGGAATACAAGAGGTTGTAATAGAATAAGGATAAAGTTTAGCTACAAAATTAGTTGTAACTTAGGCTACAACTCACTCAATAAAATAAATATACTGCAATTTTGAAAATCTAACAGTTGAATTACATATTCTTTACGCTCTTAATGCACATGTCAATTTTTGTGTCAATCGATATCATTTACTATATAATCTATAATCTTATATTTTATCCATAATTTTAAATTACAAAACTTGCAATTTAAAAATTTATTGATGACATAGTTATTAATCTTAATTTTCTTGAAATTTTGCAAACATGGAGGATATAAGAAGAAGATGTAATCCAATGGTGATTTGTCAAAATTTACCTTCAATAAAGAGATATTGAGTGAGTTGGTAGCCTAAGTTACAATCGATTTTGTAGCTAAACTTTGTCCATAGAATAATTATTGCTATTCATCTGTTTGGTGATAACATAGGAATAAAATCCCTGAATCTGTACTTGAAATTTAATTTCCTAAACTATTCTTATTTATAAAGTTATATTTTCACTTTTTGTGATTCTAGATTAACATAATTTATATATAATTGAAAAAAGAAAGAAAGAGTATAACTAATATTATTGTATAACTAATATGATTGATTTTTTGTTCAATTTTTGCTATATCAATTTTTTGCTACCTTGGCGTCTATAAGATTCCATTCTTTTGTTTTTTTTTTTTTTTTTTTTCCCCCTTAAACATGAAACTACAATTCTTGATAACCAAAGAATGTGGTAAAAAAATAATAGACAATTTTCAAACGCGGCCTAAAAAAAGGTGGCCTAAGCCCCCTGTGTTTTGTAGTGAATCTAAACTGCTTCGGCTTGTCAATGGAGAAGTTTGGATATATATATATCGGATGGTCTTGACAAGATATTGTCAACAAAAAACCTGAAAGTTTGCACTTATGTAGGGAAAATTATATCTTGTTCGAGTGTATACAACATGTCTCTCACAGTTGGTGAGTCTCACAGATGTGTGGGATCCACTTGCTTTGAGAGAGATGGTGTATATACTCGAAACAGAGTATACCATCTCAATCCATACATAAGGGCTTGCAATCAACTTTACACAGAGAGTGGAACGGATCAGAGTGTCCATTTGAAGATCAGCATTTATTAGAAATAATTCAAGGGTGTAGATTATGACACCTCATTTAAAAGCCAACAACTTAATTCTACAACTTTAATTGAGGTCAAGTTCAACTTAAGTTTCTTTTTAGCGAACTCTGATGGTAAAAAAAAGATGTCTAACTCAAATCAAAATAATCAAAACTGAGAATCATGGCGATGAAGGCTGATGATAGCGGTGGATGGTCTTTCAGCGGTGATGGTTTGAAGCTTAGCATATATGTGTTGTTTTCCTTAAAGAGTGGTTCCATTTAGAGAATTCACATCAGTCCGTGTATAATAGAGAAAGATGTAGAATTTACATAGTTTTGCCTTAAAATGACCTACATAGTTTGTTCATAATTATATAAATTTACAAATTTGTTACAATAACCATGTAAATTTACACTGATATTATTCATTTTGTATTTAGTTGTTTATTTTTTTTACATATCTCGAGGATAAAAGGGAAAGTGAATGATGGTTGTTGTGTGTGAAGAAAGATAAATAGTTAATTTTTTTTTTTTAAATTGATATTTTAATGAAATTTAGTGTAAAATATGTTAGGACATATGTGGTTTCACTTGTTTAAGAACATATGTCATTCTTTTATGTAGTTGGCTAATCGTTTGACAAAATGCACTCAACTTGTAATTTGGTAGTTCTAAATGTTTTTAATACTTCAAGAAATAAGGTTTCAAGATCAAGTGTTGAAGTCATCAAGTTTATCCAAAAAACAAGCTGAAGAAGTGCAAATTCATTAAAACTCGACATTGCTCGATAGCTCCTCGATACCTTGCTATCTGTGAGATTTATAAAATCAGATTTTCTGATCTGATTTCTTAGGATTCGTGAATATGCTTTTGGGCCTTCTTTTCTTCTAACCCTAAACATATAAAATGATTGTTTTAAGGGCCGTCAAAGTATTCACAAGTTGCACAAGCATTGAGCAAACTCTGTTCAAGCAAATTGTGACTGGAGACAAAGTTTTGCCCTAGTCCATCTCTTCTAAAGAAGCTGCTGTGTATGTGCACCTTTGGGTTTTGTGACCAAGTATCTTCTTGACCTTCATCGTGTAGGATGAACTGAAGAACTTTGCAGCCAACAACTCTTTCTAGTTGGTGATTGAAGTCGCGTACTAGGATCCGCACAATTGGTTAGTCACGTATTTGGGAGCCGTGCATTGAAAAGGGGAAATATCACTATAGAACAAGTCCAATTAGGNACTTCGATCTTTTGTTTACCTTTTCTTAACTGAAAACACTGGAAAACGCTTTCCACATGAATAGCCAAAATTTTTAGCACAAAGTGCTTGGGGTTTAGGGGGATTAGTTCGAGTCGCAGGGTCAAAGTAATGGAAAAAAAATTAGAAACAAAAATCAAGATGAATAAAAATTTTGTCTCATTTTCTATTTTTTACTTTATTCTCCATCGGACTATTCTTAACACGTAAATTTAGGTGTGCTCATTTGAATACATTTTTTCAATGTTCAAAGTGCATACAATAGCAACTTTTCCACCAAATAGAGGAAAAAAGTTCTCAATTTCCTTCCCCTATGTTATCACCAAACAGTGCAAAGAATTGCAACTTTTCACCAAGTAAAAAGAAAAGTTGCTCCATAATTTCCTTCCCCAATGTATTATTTATTTACTGTGCTTGAATTTATGTTCATGGATTTTTTTTTTTTTTTTATATATACATTTCTTGGTTGAGAATATGGAAGTTCTTTCTAGATGAATAGCGAAAGTCTTCATGCACAAACAGCATTGAGGGCTGGTTAGAAGGGATTGGTTCAAGTTGCAGAGTCAAAGTAACGGCCAAAAATATTAGAAAAATAATTAGGATGAATACAAATCTTTTGTCTCACTATTGTGTTCACTTTATACTCCATCAAAACTATATTTTGGGTACATTTAATATACCATAATGAAAATTACATAGGGAAAAGAATCAGTATTATAAGGAATACAAGAGGTTGTAATAGAATAAGGATAAAGTTTAGCTACAAAATTAGTTGTAACCTTAGGCTCAAACTCACTCAATAAAATAAATATTACTGCAATTTTGAAAATCTAACAGTTGAATTACATATTCTTTACGCTCTTAATGCACATGTCAATTTTTGTGTCAATCGGATATCATTTACTATATAATCTATAATCTTATATTTTATCCATAATTTTAAATTACAAAAACTTGCAATTTAAAAATTTATTGATGACATAGTTATTAATCTTTAATTTTCTTGAAATTTTGCAAACATGGAGGATATAAGAAGAAGATGTAATCCAAGGTGGATTTGCAAAATTTACCTTCAATAAAGAGATATTGAGTGAGTTGGTAGCCTAAGTTACAATCGATTTTGTAGCTAAACTTTGTCCATAGAATAATTATTGCTATTCATCTGTTTGGTGATAACATAGGAATAAAATCCCTGAATCTGTACTTGAAATTTAAAATTTCCTAAACTATTCTTATTATAAAGTTATATTTTCACTTTTTGTGATTCTAGATTAACATAATTTTATATATAAATTGAAAAAAGAAAGAAGAGTATAAACTAATATTATTGTATAACTAATATGATTGATTTTTTGTTCAATTTTTGCTATATCAATTTTTTGCTACCTTGGCGTCTATAAGATTCCATTCTTTTTGTTTTTGTTTTTTCTTTTTCTTTTTCCCCCTTAAACATGAAACTACAATTCTTGATAACCAAAGAATGTGGTAAAAAAATAATAGACAATTTCAAACGCGCCTAAAAAAAGGTGGCCTAAGCCCCCTGTTTTGTAGTGAATCTAAACTGCTTCGGCTTGTCAATGGAGAAGTTTGGATATATATATATCGGATGGTCTTGACAAGATATTGTCAACAAAAAACCTGAAAGTTTGCACTATGTAGGGAAAATATATCTTGTTCGAGTGTATACAACATGTCTCTCACATTGGTGAGTCTCACAGATGTGTGGGATCCACTCTGCTTTGAGAGAGATGGTGTATATACTCGAAACAGAGTATACCATCTCAATCCATACTAAGGGCTTGCAATCAACTTTACACAGAGAGTGGAACGGATCAGAGTGTCCATTTGAAGATCAGCATTTATTAGAAATAATTCAAGGGTGTAGATTATGACACCTCATTTAAAAGCCAACAACTTAATTCTACAACTTTAATTGAGGTCAAGTTCAACTTAAGTTTCTTTTTAGCGAACTCTGATGGTAAAAAAAAGATGTCTAACTCAAATCAAAATAATCAAAACTGAGAATCATGGCGATGAAGGCTGATGATAGCGGTGGATGGTCTTTCAGCGGTGATGGTTTGAAGCTTAGCATATATGTGTTGTTTTCCTTAAAGAGTGGTTCCATTTAGAGAATTCACATCAGTCCGTGTATAATAGAAAAAGATGTAGAATTTACATAGTTTTGCCTAAAATGACCTATCAGTTTGTTTATAATTATATAAATTTACAAATTTGTTAAATAACCATGTAAATTTACACTGATATTATTCATTTTGCATTTAGTTGTTTATTCTTTTTTACATATCTCGAGGATAAGGGAAAAGTGAATGATGGTTGTTGTGTGTGAAGAAAGATAAAAGTTAATTTTTTTTTTTTAATTGATATTTTAATGAAATTTAGTGTAAAATATGTTAGGACATATGTGGTTTCACTTGTTTAAGAACATATGTCATTCTTTATATAGTTGGCTAATCTTTGACAAAATGCACTCAACTTGTAATTGGTAGTTCTAGTATTTTAAACTTCAAGAAATAAGGTTTCAAGATCAAGTGTTGAAGTCATCAAGTTTATCCAAAAACAAGCTGAAGAAGTGCAAATTCATTAAAACTCGACATCTCGATAGCTCCTCGATACCTTGCTATTTGTGAGATTTATAAAATCAGAATTTCTATCTGATTTCTTAGAATCGTGAATATGCTTTTGGCTTCTTTTCTTCTAACCCTAAACATATAAAAGATTGTTTTAAGGGCCGTCAAAGTATTCACAAGTTGCACAAGATTGAGCAAACTCTGTTCAAGCAAATTGTGACTGGAGACAAAGTTTTGCCCTAGTCCATCTCTTCTAAGAAGCTGCTGTGTATGTGCACCTTTGGGTTTTGTGACCAAGATCTTTTTGACCTTCATCGTGTAGGATGAACTGAAAAACTTTGCAGCCAACAACTCTTTCTAGTTGGTGATTGAAGTCCGTACTGGATCCGCACAATTGGTTAGTCACTATTTGGGAGCCGTGCATTGAAAGAGAAATATCACTAAGAACAAGTCCAATTGGTATTGGGATAAGAGTTCAATTGTAAGTTGGTAAGGTACTTGGATTCCTTTACTTGTAACTGCTTGTTGTGATAATAGTGGAGTTTCGAGATGGTGACCTGAAAATCACCCGGTGGGGTTTTTGCCGTAGGTTTTTCCCATTCGTAAACAAATTACCTGTCATTTAATTTCCTGCATATTTATTAATTGGGATTTGTTGTGCTACCACGCTTGCATATTAAATTCATTAATTAATAATTTGGCTAATTAATTAATTGGTTTAATCAAATGGGTCAATTCAATTTGTGGCCTATCAAAATAGATTATCTAATGTGAGGTATTTTGAAAAATGAGAATGTAAATATGAAAAAGTAGTTTTTATGCTAAAAAATAAATAAGAATTTTTGCACAAAATGATGTAAATGCTCGGTATTTCAAGAAATCTGGGTTTGAAACATACGAGATTTCCCTAAATTTTTTTTCTCCACGCTTTTTTGGTTAAAAAAGCATAAATCATAAATGACCTATGTCTTTTGTTTGAATTAATGCTGAGATTTTTTTTATTAAATAAAATCATTAAAAAAATGATATAAATTGCTCGGCTCGTTTACACAAGCAAGCAAACATTTTGACTCGAAGGCCTGGATTCGAGTTCCAAATAAATTTGACACCTTCAATGTGAAGGTCAATTATGAACTTCTTCACTTTGCTGTATAATAATCTCAACTCTCAAGGAACAATATAAGTTTGGATCAACTTGAACTTAGATTGCAACAGTGCCCCAGGGGAAGAGATTTCTACATGTTCTTGATGGGAGGCCTTACAATCTGCTTAACAGAAGCCGCAAATGGAAGAAGTACTTTGTAACTACACGCAAGAAGATATTGCACCAACGATGGGTACTGTTAGTGGTTTATCATATGGAGTCATTAGCAATTGAAAAAAGTTGGTCGATATTTGCAAAAAGCTGGACTCTGCACCTGCCTCTTCAAACCACCGCCACCTCCAGCCTTCGCCGGCCACGATTATTTGTCTTCAAGTCCAATGAGACGGTCTTCTCAAAAAAATTAAAAAAAAAAAAAAAAAATCCAATGGGACGGAGATCTATGTTTGATTGTTTTAAATTGAGTTAGGCATCCTTTTGGTTAAAGTTGCCAGAGTTAAGTGCTTGGCTTTTAAATAAGAAGTCATAATTTACACCCTTCATCTCAAATAAATCCTAACCTTCAAATGGATACTCTTTATTTCAAATTTGAAAATCCAAATCCAAGAGGAAAATGTAGATTGGCGGAAAAAAAAATTGGGGGGAGGGGAGTGGCAAGTAATACAAATTTTAGGAAATTTGTTCGATAAGGTTAATGTGTAAGTAATACTAACTATTATAGTACAGTTTACAAGGCTAGGGATAGTTATTCCCTATAATAAAAGCATAACCAATCTAAACAATACTCCTTAGGAATTGAAAGTTCAAAAAGGGTATAAAACACCTTTGAACTTTTAGACTCCAAATAACAAAGATACCAATTCAAGCTTTATATCAAACAATTAATGTGCGGAATATGATAACGAGCTTGTAACTGAATTGATAGAACAATCTAAACCAAATATAAACACATCCACAGCAGTAAATATAAGGCAAAGGTAAAGGGAAAGAAGATGCAAACACACGGACAACACACGATGTGTTATCGAAGAGGAAACCGAAGTCCTCGGCTTAAAACTTCTTCGCCGCCCTCCAAGCGGTCAAATAATCCACTAAAGAATGTAGTTGGGATACATAAACAGCAGAAGACCCTCCAAGCCTAATCTACCCAAGTACCTAAGCCCTCCAAACTTCTTGTTCCAACGAGGTTACGCCGAACCTATTTCTTCTCTAGCTTCCCGGATTCCGCTACTTGACCATAGCATCAACCAATGTATATTGGTTCCTTTCCAAACTGCTTCCCAAAGCACCAAATGGACCTTCTTACAGACGTGGGTGTGGTGAGACAAGGGTTTGGTAAATGACCTCTCAAGGGTATGACAATGGAGAGGAAGAGAGCAGAGGAATTTGTAGAGTCTCTTTAGATGAAGATTGAGGATGAATCAATCTTGTATTTCTCTAGGGTTTTCTCTCACAAAATTCTCTCTGGAAGCTCTCACAATATGATGGGTATAAGGGTGTATATATAGTAGGGTGAGAAGGGAATGCAAAACGTCAGTTTTTGCCAAACAGGGCAAGTTGGCGACTTGATCTCGCGGCTTGGCCAAGTCGCGAAATCAAGTCGCGACGTAACGGCCTGGCCAGACTGGAACTTTTGTCCTGTAGCGTGACAGCTGGCGCGGCCCTTTAGCTTCCCAGTGTGCCTCTCACGTGACTGCCTTTCGCGGCTTGCCAGTCGCGAACCACCCGCGAGTCCTAGTCGCGAGACTCTGTTTTTCTTGCACACTCTTGAGCTTTTCTTCACATCTTCTCATTTTTTTTTTTTTTTTTTTTTTTTTTTTTTTTTTTTTTTTTTTTTTTTTGCTTTCAGCCGTATAAGAAGACTTGAATCACTGTTTACGGTACTGTGCGTCTACTGTTCAATGAACAGTAGCCGCACTTGTTGACTTTTGTCAATAAACAGTACATTTGTGCACTGTTCACGGACCCACAATTTTCACTTTTCAGCAACTTTTTCATTAAAAATGGGTCCCACGATACTATTCACACATTTAAAAATTATTTTGCTACAGTGTTTTCAGTTTTCAGTTTTCAGTTTTCAGCTGCATCCAAACGGGCCCTAACTATTATAGTACAATTTACAAGGCTAGGGATAGTTATTCCCTATAATAAAAGCATAACCAATCTAAACAATACTCCTTAGGAATAATTATTACAGTGTACTAAATGTGTCTTTAACGCAAGTACTAGTTTGAATACATTTTTTTAATGTTCAAAGTTCAAATTCAAAGTACGTAGAATTGCTCCCATCTATATATATATATATATATATTAAAAGCCAAAGATCAAAAAAAATCCAATTAGATTTCAATTTGATTTCCAATTTTGCATCACGTGTCCCGTTCAATTTTTAATTTTTGTATGAACTAAATTATTAAGTATAAAAATCGAAGAGTCCAAATCCAATTAGATTTTAAATTGGATTTCAACCATGTGTCCATCTAATTTTTAAATTTTTGTGACAAGTGAATTATTGTGTACAATCCAATTATATTATATATATAATTTAAACCTCTTTTAAAAAAATGTATAATTTGAATCGTGTAATTGTAATTGTTTTTAATTGTACCTGTGTATATGCATGGGGTTACAATAGTTAAAAAAAAAAAAGTAGGTAGAATTGCAAATTTACCAAATATAAAAACTAAAAGTTCTCCTCAATTTTCTTGCCCAATGTATTATTGTTCTTGGAATTTATGTTTGTGGGTCCTTTTCACTTTGGAATTATGTCCATGGATCTCTTTTCTTTTTTCTTGACTTGGAAAATGGAAAAAAAATTCCACCAAAAAATTTGGTACAACAAAAAAAAAATACATAATTTTTGCCACATTTTCCCATTTGACTAATAGTGATTGGTGGATAAAAGTGGTGGGCCTATATCAAAGTGACAGACAACTAATCATAGTGTAGCACTAAAAGAACTCTTTTTTTCCACAAGAGAGCAGCCAAAGTCAATGATCATGTTGAAATCCCTATTTTCTTTCCCATTAATGACAAAACTTGATTGGTATTTAAAGAAAAAGAATGATGAAGATTGATTGTGACAAGTGAATTATTGTGTGCAATCCAATTAAATTATATATATAATTTAAATCTCTTCTAAAAAAATGTATAATTTGAATCATGTAATTGTAATTGTTCTTAATTGTATCCGTGCAAATGCATGGGGTTACACTAGTCAAAAAAAAAAAAAAAAGGATTAGTTAGAATTGCAAATTTACCAACTATAAAAACTAAAAGTTCTCCTCAATTTTCTTCCCCGAAGTATTATTTATTTATTTATTGTTCTTGGAATTTATGCTCATGGGTCTTTTTCACTTTGGAATTATGTCCATGGGTCTCCTTTTCTTTTTCTTGACTTGGAAAATGGAAAAAAATTTCCACCAAAAAATTTGGTATCACAAAAAAATACATAATTTTTGCCACAATTTTCCATGTGACGAATGGTGATTAGTGGATAAAAGTGGTGGGCTTATATGAAAGTGACAGACAACCAATCATAGTATAGCACTAGAAGAACTCTTTTTTCCACAAGAGATCAGCCAAAGTTAACGATCATGTTGAAATTGCTATTCTCTTTCCCATTAATGACAAAACTTGATTGGTATTTAAAGAAAAGAATGATGAAGATTGACTGTGACAAGTGAATTATTGTGCGCAATCCAATTAAATTATATATATAATTTAAACCTCTTCTAAAAAAATGTATAGTTTAAATCGTATCATTGTGATTGTTTTTAATTCTATCCGTGCATATGCATGGGGTTACACTAGTAAAATAAAAATAAAAATAAAAATAAAAGTAGTTAGAATTGCAAATTTTCCAACTATAAAAACTAAAAGTTCTCCTCAATTTTCTTCCCCTAAGTATTATTTATTTATTGTTCTCAGAATTTATGTTCATGGGTCTTTTTCACTTTGGAATTATGTCCATGGGTCTCTTTTCCATTTTCTTGACTTGGAAAATGGAAAAAATTTTCCCCCAAAAAATTTGGTACTACAAAAAAATCCATAATTTTTGCCACAATTTTTCATATGACTAATAGTGATTGGTGGATAAAAGTAGTGAGCCTATATGAAATTGACACAACCAATCATAGTGTAGCACTAGATGAACACTTTTTTTCCACAAAAGAACAGCCAAAGTCAATTGTCATGTTGAAATCCCTTTTCTCTTTCCCATTAATGACAAAACTTGATTGGTATTTAAAGAAAAAGAATGATGAAGATTGATAAACGGAGATACTGAATCATATCCTCTTCACTAGCTTCAAAAAACCCATGGCATTCACTAGCTTCAAAAAAGTATTTTTCCCTGTTTCTTTATTCGTGTTGTCCATGTTACATTTTTCCACTATTGCTGATTCTGTTTCTGTGGATAACGAAACTGAGACAGACGCTCTTCTCAATTGGAAAGCCAGACTTCAAACATTCCCTGTTGATATTAGCCAACTGTCCAAACTCATATATCTTGATCTATCCTATAATAACTTATCAGGGAAAATCCCACCCCAGATTGGCCTACTGATCAACCTTGAGGTCTTGCACCTAGCTAAAAATCAGTTAAGTGGCTCAATTCCTACAGAAATAGGTCATTTAAAGTCTCTTAATGACCTTTCTTTGTATGCCAACAATTTCCATGGATGCATTCCTGCTTCATTAGGTAATTTGAGCTATCTGACTGACTTTTCTCTCAATAGTAATTTCTTTTCGTGTTCCATTCCTACATCTTTAGGTAATTTAAGCAACTTGGCTTATTTGTACCTCTATGATAATCAACTTTCTGGTTCCATTCCTCCACAAATTGGAAACCTAATTAATTTAGTTGAACTTGACATAAGTAACAACAGTTTAAAAGGTCCCATCCCCTACAGTGTTGGAAAATTTGAAAAGCTAACATTGTTGCATATGAACAAAAATCAACTCTCTGGCTCCATCCCCCTAGAAATTGGAAATTTGAAGTCTCTCATATTCTTAAGCCTTCATACAAATCATCTTTCTGGCTTAATTCCCACATCTTTAGGTTCTCTTAGAAACTTAACTGTTTTACACCTATACAACAATCGACTTTCTGGTTCCATTCCTGAAGAAATAGGAAACTTGAAGTCCATAACTGATCTTGAACTGAGCAGAAATCAATTGAATGGTACTATTCCAATTTCCTTCGGTACGTTGAGCAGCTTAGAAGTTTTATACCTCCGTGATAACCAAATTTCTGGTCCCATTCCACAAGGGATCGGGAACTTAAAGGGGTTGACTACTCTGCTTCTGGATGCCAACCATTTCACTAGCTTTTTGCCTCCAAACTTATGCCAAAGTGGATCTCTCCAAGTACTAAGGGCAGACAACAACTATCTCACGGGTCCAATACCAAAAACCTTGAGAAACTGTACAAACTTAATTAAAGTCCACCTTGAAAGAAACCAACTCTTTGGAAATATATCTGAAGATTTTGGCATCTACAGAAACCTGCAGTATATGGACCTAAGTTACAATAGATTTTATGGTGAAATCTCACACAACTGGGGCAAGTGCACACAACTTACCACTCTAAAGATTGCTGGGAACAATATTTCTGGTCGCATACCACTTGAAATTGGAGACTTAGTTCAACTCCAAATACTTGATCTTTCTTCTAACCGATTGGTTGGGGAGGTTCCAAAGGAATTTGGAAAGCTGACTTTTTTGTCAAAGTTGACATTGAATAGCAATAAACTTTATGGTGGTTTACCCTTGCAGCTTGGGTCATTAATAAATCTCGAGTATCTAGATCTATCCACTAATAGGTTTGGCAAGGCAATCCTGAGAGATATAGGGAACTTTTTGAAATTACATTACTTGAATATGAGCAACAACAAGTTCATCCTTAACATTCCAATTCAAATGTGTGAATTAGCTCATTTGTCCCAGCTAGATTTGAGCCTTAACTCACTCGAAGGAGAGATACCTTCACAAATCAGCAATATGCAGAGCTTGGAGCTGTTGAATGTATCCCACAATAACTTCTCAGGTTTCATTCCAGCTGCTTTCGAAAAGATGCGTGGCTTGTCGTTTGTCAACATATCCTACAATGAGTTGGAGGGTCCTCTTCCCAATAGCCGAGCATTTCAAGATGCTCACATTGAAGCATTACAAGGTAATAAAGGACTGTGTGGAAATGTTACGGGATTGCAACCTTGTAGCGCAGGATATATTTCAAAGAAGGGAAATAAAATTATTTTCCCTCTCTTGGGAACACTTTCACTTGTATTGGTATTCTTGGGAATTTTCTTCACTTTAAAAGGAAAGGGGCAAAATCCACAAACAAATCAAAAAACAGACATGGACAAGGAAGAAGTGCTTACAATACCAACTTTTGATGGAAGAATAATGTACCAAGAAATCATTGATGCAACCCAGGGTTTTGATGCTAAGTTTTGCATTGGGAAGGGAGGATATGGAATCGTCTATAAAGCCAAGCTAATATCTGGAGACACATACGCAGTTAAGAAACTCACATCCTTATGTGATGGTAACGTTTCACAGCAAAAAGAGTTCTTAAATGAGATAAGTGCATTAACAGAAATTCGGCATCGAAATATTGTAAAATTGCATGGCTTTTGTTCACATTCACGTTTCTCAATTTTGATTTACGAGTACCTTGAAAAGGGTAACTTGGCCTCAATTTTGAGCAATGATGGAGGAGCTAAAGAATTGGACTGGAATAAGAGGGTGAATATCATCAAAGGTGTGGCTCATGCTTTGTCTTACATGCACCATGATTGCTTACCACCAATTGTTCATAGGGACATATCAAGCAAAAATATATTGCTGGATTCAGAGTACGAGGCTCATGTTTCTGACTTTGGCATAGCTAAGATTCTTAATCAAGACTCATCCAATTGGACTTCACTTGCAGGCACATATGGATATCTTGCACCAGGTAATGTACTTACTTTAATCAATATAGATCATAGATCATATGAATACATTGGCATAATCCTTTGCTTCTTCTTTTTTTAGAGCTTGCTTATACGATGAAGATAACTGAGAAATGTGACATGTTTAGCTTTGGAGTTTTGGCTATTGAAGTGATCAAGGGTAAGCATCCCGGTGAAATCATCTCCATTCTATCTGCTTCATCTGTGGAGGAGAATTTATTGTTGAATGATTTGTTAGACATACGCCTTCCACCTCCCACTCCCGAGGTTGAGAATCATCTAAAACTCATAATAAAGTTGGCAATTGCATGTTTGCATGCTAATCCGAAATCCAGACCAACTATGTATATGGTCTCTCAAATTTTATCAAGCTAAAGTGCCCTTTCCAAGAGCAATCACACTCTAACTAGGACAAGCAAGGATATGAAATAAGACACTATATTTTGTCAAATCTATGTTGTTGAAGGCAATTGTTTGTTTAAGATTATGTAATGCCTAAAGTACTACTAGATGTTAAATTGCAAGTATTAATAATGCACTTCTAGTAACACAGATTTCAAGGGCATAGTGATTATACATGTTTGATTAGCTATTGTTAGGGTTTTTGGCCTTGATTGTAACAAAGTTAGCCAAATCTTAACCAAGTAATTAATTAGATTACTTATGCTTTAGATCTGAATTGAATAGCGACACACAAACACAGATCACAAAAAGACACCAAAATGATGACTTAGAAAAACCGAAAAAACAAACTATTTCATTGTAAAAACTTGGGGGACTTAATCATCAATCCCCCTAGTCAATAAACCCACTAGAATATTATTGAAGTGTGTAAAAAGATTTAACCCTAAATCTAATGCTACTTCTTGTAGTACTTACTAACGTGACCATACATAGCTCCGAGACTTCGGGTTCTTCTATTCTAAACTTGTTGCACATGAATGTCACTCAAGACTTTGAGAACAACTCTCAAAGTTTTATACTAGTAACTTGGATGTAAACTGGATGCAACAATTTCACTTTGATCATTGGATCTTTAGTATAAATGTAGGTCTCCGGTTGATGCTTCAAGAGAGGTTGGAAAAAGATCTGTGTACAATAAACTACTCTCTCGTAGTCTTAGAAAACATGCTTTATGGCTTTCTTATATACTATATTAAAAATGCAAGTGCCAAGTAGCCTTAGATCAAATGGCTAACAGAAAATACTGAGAATCCAATCAACATGATTCTCGATCAGTTGAGATTTGCAATCAACCATTCAACTTAAGTAACTCTCAACAAGTTGAGTTGGTGTCAAAATCTTGTGTAGTAGTAGTCCAGTTTATGTTTCTTGAGTCTTTCTATTTTTGAACCTTGGTTTGTCTTGTACTACGATTACTTCGATATCAATTTAAGAGCCAACCTAGATTATAACTGTTATAATTGTTCATGGCTTGTCAACCTAAAAATATGGACTTAACAATCTCCCCCATTGACAATTCATAATAAAATTTTTTGCATCAAACGACTCAAATACAATACAACCCAAAGAAAATTTACATCCCTCCAAACTACACAATCCTAGGAAGTTGCAAGGAGGTTGAATGTCTTGTGTAGAGATTACTTATCTTTTCCTTAATCACTAAAATAAAGCATAAATGCATGTGTGGAAATAAAGACAGATAAACAATATTGATCACAATAATATATAAATATATATACTACAAAAAATAAAAATAAATAGAAGCATGTGAGTTAACATAAGCAGCCTGATACCAATTGTAAACCAAAACGCAAAAACTAAACATAAAGCATATTGTATCGAAGATTAAAAAAATAGGTACAAGTCCCACATAAAAAAGAACAAGAGTTTTGCAAATAAAATAACATAATCAAATAAAAGTCCCCCCCTCAACACAGCATCTCCCCCTTTTTGCATGTTGGACAAAGGGGTCCTGTGTAACAGTCCAAACTCAGATAGGGTATAGAGAGCATGAATCTCACGTGTAACGCCCCGTTGCCAGGGTTGTGCACATCTTGTTGGTTAATATGTACATAAAGCAATTGCCAACTTTATTATGAGTTTTAGATGATTCTCAACCTCAAGAGTGGGAGGTGGAAGGCGTATGTCTAACAAATCATTCAACAATAAATTATCCTCCACAGATGAAGCAAATAGAATGGAGATGATTTCATCAGGATGCCTACCTTTGATCACTTCAGTAGCCAAAACTCCAAAGCTAAACATGTCACATGTCACATTTCTCAGTTATCGTTATCGGATAAGCAAGCTCTAAAAAAAGAGCAAAATATTATGCCAATGTATTCATATGATCTATGATCTATATTGATTAAAGTAAGTACATTACAAAGTTTAGCTCATCCCACAACATTATCGCACATCTTGTTGGTCAGGAATGAAAAATTAATAAATATAAACCAATTTAAGTATCAAATATATTAAAAAAATTAAATGACACATCACAATTTGATCTCGGTTGAACCTCAATCTGACATCAAAAACCTTGAACTTATCACTTTTTCGGTTCATTAAACGGTCCGGGTTTCAAAACTATGTCCAAAGGTCACTAATTAGAACCTAACAATTACAAAAATATCAATTCACACGAATCACCGCCATAAAATCTGGTCTAATGCTTTAATAGTATAAATCTTGAAAATACTAATATATCCAAATATTCCATTAATTTACATGCTATCCAATTCGTCTTCAGCATGAATATCCAATTGTTCTAACCTATGAAATTCCGAACTCTATCGTTTAACACACACACAAATATATAGTAACTCTTTGGAAACCTCATAGGTAATCTCATATCTAACTCTTATAGCCTTATATTCTCTTCCACTACTTAATATAGCTGGTAAATATAATAATCAAGTTTTGGTTTACACAATGGCAGTTTCGAATTGTATAAATCAATAAACAATTGTATAAGTCAATAACCATCTACTTATGCCTCTGTTAGGTATATACAAGATTAGGTTGGTATATATATATATATATTCAACCCGTAGCATCCAATATAGAGATCAGCTTTTATCCTGTGCAATTCCACAATAGAAAATCCTGATTCTTTAAGCAATTGCATATTTGAACTTAAGGATCAATCCCACTAGGTTATAAAGCCAAAGCTCCACACCTCAGTTCCCATATCCCATATATTATCAATTTGAATTAATCTCCATAACTCCACACATAAAGTTCTGAACAGCACCCAACGGAAATTATTTTAAATCAATGAAGCCCAAGAAACTGACATTATGTTCAGTCAATGAGTCAATAAACAATAACATAAGTAAGTTCCATTTATGGTAGAGGAGAAACCCAAAACGGTAAAAGAAATCCGTTGTCTCACCTCATGCACACTTTCTCCTCGTTTTTATCCCGCAAGGCCAACCTTGAAACTGTCACAAGTTGTTCTTCAGGGAGAAGAGGGCTGTGGTGTGTGAGGAGTGTAACGTGAAAATAACGGGATAAGCTACTATGTGTCGTGTGTTGAGGCTGAATGAGGAAAAAGTATTTTGTATTAAATGGTACCATCTTGTGCAATGCAAGAAAAAATAATTGAGTATAATATATGATTTAATCTTGGCTTATTTTACATAAATCATATAAATTGAATTTGTAAATTAAAAAAAAAATGTCATTATAGATTAACAAAAATTGTTATGCAACTGGATTTGAAGCTATTCCCCAATATATGCTACTCTTGAACTACAAAATAGGAATTTAATACATTAAAAAAGTTTTATACCCTAAACTTATTGGATAATGGGTGTCTACTGTAGCAACCTACTCATCGATAAAACCACAAACTCCTTAATCCCACACTATCATTTGATCCGAGAGATTTGGTTAAAATCCATGATTCATACCCCATAAACCATAGATTCCCATTAAAAAAAAAAAAAAAAAAAAAACAATAGAGCATTGTAGTATCCGAGACAACCATGTACCTGTGCTCCCGAAACTCGCCTAGATAGTCTTTAGCTCGTTGGTTCAACCTGCCTGTGTGTTGGATGATGCCACCATACAACACACAGTTTCGTTGGTTCCAGATTATCCAACTTTGGAACCAAAACTGTTCCAGTTCTTCATTAGTCAGTTTGCGTTGCATACTTTCAACCAAATGCAGCATATCATCATCACCAGACGTACCCTTCTGCAAGCGACTTGGGCAGCCAACCCATATGTCTTGGGCCTCCCACATTCCACAAACATAGTATCCTAATTCCTTGGCCAGTGAACAGACCCTACACCTGTCATCCTCAATAATTCTTCTTCGAGCCAGATTCTCACGTGTAGGCAAAATATCAAGGCAGGCTCTCCTACCAAAATTTTTTATTTTGTCAGTAATCCTGAGTTTCCACAGCTTTACCCAAACGAGCTTCCAAGCACCACCTTGAACTCTCACCACGTTAGCTTCCTACTTTGAGATCAACCTTGTCGTGTGATAGCCTGATTTCACTGAGTATTCACCACTCTTGGTGTGAAGCCAAAAGAGCACATCAGGGACTTGTCTACGACTCAAGGGGATGTGAAGAATAGCCTCAGCATCAGACCTCTGAAACTTAGACTCTATTACCTCGTGGTCCCATGAGTTTGTACTCCAGTTAATGAGGTCCAAAACCCACCACTCCCATTCCTCCTCCATCGGTGGATGAAGTACACGGTTTGTGACCTGATTCAATAACCACTTATCTGCTGTAACCCGAGTTGCAGACCTATCACCCACCCTCCAACAACACCCTTTTTTTAGAATAGGTTGGGCTGCCATTAAGCTCTTCTAAACATAAAGTTGTTGGGCACATCCGAAATATCCAGAAAATTGTACCGTGGGAAGTAACTAGCCTTAAAGCACCTGTATAGAAGTGAATCCTTTTCTTGAATCGATCTCCACTAGGGATGTCAAATGGGTGGGTTTGGGTGAGTATGGGTGAGCATAATTGGGTTGGCATATAAAACTCATTTACCCATTAAAACTCATTTAACTAATTATTTCTAACCCAATCAAACCAACCCAATAATATGGTTAAACCCCAACTTACTCAATTGTCTAATTATTAAAATTACTCAAATGCCATTAAAGTAAAAACCCACATTTTCACTATCAAAAAAAAAACCCTATATCATAGATCTAAATTTCCAAAAAAATAAAAGCAAGCAAATTCCATGACAATTCACACAAACATTACGTTTGTTTGCCGAGAAAATGCAGGAAATTATCAAAACAGAACAAAATCCAGAATGTGATATTCAAATTAAAAAATTAAAAAAAAAAAAAAAAAACTCCAGTCTCAAACTCAACTCTACTGCTTTTAATGCGTCAAGTATATTTTCGAAACTTGAAACTTTCTTTTTTCTTTCTCTCTCACTTTCCGAGCAACCAAACAGACGCTACATACAAACACATGCACACACAAAGAATAACATGAAACCNTTAAAATTAAAAAAAAAAAAAAAAAAAAAAAAAAAAAACCCTATAGCATAGATCTAAATTTCCAAAAAAATAAAAGCAAGCAAATTCCATGACAATTCACACAAACACTACGTTTGTTTGCCGAGAAAATGCAGGAAACGATCAAAACAGAACAAAAATTCAGAATGTGAGATTCAAATTAAAAAAAAAAAACTCCAGTCTCAAACTCAACTCTACTACTTTTAATGCGTCAAGTATATTTTTGGAACTTGAAACTTTCTTTTTTCTTTCTCTCTCACTTTTTGAGCAACCAAACAGACGCTACATACAAACACATGCACACACAAAGAATAACATGAAACCCACGGAAGAGCTCTTGGAGCGGAAGTTACTGGCAAGAGACAAAAGCCGCTTAGCAGCTCGAAGAGCCCCAACAAGATCGGACTGTTAGGACATATGTGTTTTCACTTGTTAAGAATATATGTCACTTATTTATGTAAATTGACTAATCCTTTGACAAAACACACTCTATTTGTAATTGGGTAGTTCTAGGAGTTTTAATACTTCAAGAAATAAGATTTCAAGGTCAAGTGTTGAAGTCATCAAGTCTGTCCAAGAAAAAACAAGCTGAAGTGCAATTTCATTAAAGCTCGACACCTGCTCGATAGCTACCTCGACACCTGCTATCTGTCGAGATTTAAAAATTCAGATTTTCTGATTTGATTTTCTTAGGATCCGTGAATATGTTTTTGGGCCTTCTTTTCTCCAAACCCTAAACATATAAAAGGATTGTTTTAAGAGCCGTCAAGTGTGACACAAGTTGCAAATTCATTGAGCAATCTCTGTTCAAGCAAATTGTAATCAAAAGACGAAATTCTTGACCTAGTTCATTTTTCTTCAAGAAGTTACTGTGTATTTGCACCATAGGGTTTTGTGACCAAGCATCTTCCTGATCTTCATCGTGTAGGATGAACTAAAGAACTTTGCAGCCAACCTTTCTTCCTTAAGTTGGTGTTCTGAAGTCGCGTACTGGAATCTATACATTGGTTAGTCACGTACTTGGGAGCCGTGCATCAAAGGTGGAAACTGTCGTTGCAGATCAAGTCCAATTGGATATTAGGGTAAGGGTTCAACTATAGGTTGGTAAGGTACTTGAGATTCCTTTACTTGTAACTGCTTGATTTGATAATAGTGAAGTTTCGGGAATGGTGACCTGAAAATCACCCGATGGGGTTTTTGCCGCGAGGTTTTTCCCCATTCGTAAACAAATCACCGTGTCATTTAATTTCCGCTGCATATTTAGCTTTTGGTGATTTGTTTGTGCTTCCACTCAATTGCATGATAAATTGATTAATTAATAACTTGGCTAATTAATTAATTGGTTTTATCACAAGGGGTCATTCAGTTTGTGGCCTATCAAGTGGTATCAGAGCAGGCACATTCTGATTAGGTTTAATTGTTGCTGTACAATCCATTGACCCCTATTTGTTATGGATAGAGGACAGTCATTAATCATACCTCCTTTATTTGATGGCACTAACTATGCATACTAGAAAGTACACGAGCTTTCTTGCAGTCTTTAGATGAGAAGGTGTGGCAAGCTATAGAGATTGGCTGGACTAAGCCAAAAGAAGAACTGGCCGATTGGGATGATGCAAAAATCAAGGCGACTAACTTCAACAGCAGAATGTTAAATGCCCTATTTAGCACAGTCACCAATGAGGAGTTCAAGAAGATAGCCTCAACTGAAACTGCTAAGGAAGCTTGGACTATCCTCTAGACAACCTATGAAGGAACAAAGGCTGTCAAAGATTCAAAACTTCAGAGGCTCACTACTAGCTTTGAAAAAATTAAGATGGAGGAGGATGAGTCGTTTGATGAGTTCTATGCCAAGGTAAAGGACATAGTGAACTCAGCCTTCAATCTTGGGGAAACCATCCCTGAACCCAAGGTTATAAGGAAGGTGCTCAGATCTCTACCTAAGAGATTCTATGCCAAGATTACTGCAATAGAAGAATCAAAAGATATTGACAAGATTCCTTTGACTGAGTTGGTTGGAAACTTGTAGACCTATGAGCTAAGACTCTCTAGGATTGGCAAAACTGGTAAAAGTAAGAGCATGGCCTTGAAGGCGAAGAACAGTGATACAGATGAGTCTTTCGATGATGAAGATTCCAAGATGAAGTCCTACGTTACAAGGCAGTTTAAGAAGTTCATGAAGAATGCCAGTGGAAGGAATTTCGACAAAGACTGCAGACAATCCAATTCTTCTCAGTTCAAAAGTCAAGACAAAGGGAAGAAGGATGCTAAGGATGGCAGTTAGTACACTGTTCCTACAAGACCAAAATACTTCGAATGTCATGGATTCGGTCACATAAAGCATGAATGCCCAACATATCTCAAGAGCATTGGGAATAGTAAGGCACTTGTTGCAATCTTAAGTGACACTGAGCCTGAAGATGATTCCGACACTGAGGATGATGGAATCTTAAATGCCTTCACTACCACAGACAATCCTACTGAGGGGATTGTTGAAGAAGTGGATAAAGAAGAAGAATTAGTGGAGTCCAAATTTGAGAAGATGGATGATCAAGATGATATCCACTCAGCCTATGAGAAGCTTTACAAGCTCTCTGAGAAGCATGAGAAATGATATAGGCTGGCCACCAACAAGCTCAGTGATGTGGAACTTGATCGTGAAGAGTTGTCCACAAAGTTTGATGAGGCGAATCAAACTATTGGAGCACTGAGATTTGATAACAACTTGTTGGCTGAGAAGGCCAAGAAGCTTGAAGTTGAGCTGTTTCAAGTCAGAGCTCAATTGAAGAGGACTTCAAGTGCAAAGTTTGATGAGATGCTTGGAAATCAGAAATCTGCTTCAGATCAAACTGGCTTGGGGTATGGTCTCTCTTTCTCTAATACTACTTCTACTAGCAATACTGTTTTTTGTTTCTCCTACTAATAACACTGAAATTGAGAACACTGATGTCAAAATTGAATTAGCTAGTGAGAACTTAGACAAGGGTAAATCTATCTTAGGAGCACCCCCTAAACAAGATAAGAAAGATGCCAAAAACCCTAAGGCTAAGAAAGCTAACTCTCACCAACGACTCCACATCCACATCATTAGAAGTCACCATCGCCGCCAACGCCGCATCATCCACCGGCTGAGCACGAAACTCTCTGATCTCCTCAAGCAAATGTGTGAGCAGCGAAATCCTCCACATCAGATCCGTACAGTCCTTCCTAAACGACCAACCATCGTTTCCACCACCGCCAACGGCAATGCTGGCCACAGTAACTTCCCTGACGAGCTTAAGCACCAATGGATTCCATGAGTTCTAGATGAGAGCTAGAGAGAGAAAGAGAGAGAGAGAGCAAGCGAAAGAGAAAGAGAGAGGTGCTTGGACGCCGAGAAAATGAAGGAAAAGGAAGGAAAATGAAAACTTGAAAACTGAAACGTTTGAGGGCTTCTCTTTTTCTTTTTCTTTTTTTTTTTTTCTTTTTTTTTTTAAGGGCTAGGTTGAATTTGGGTATATTATTTTTGGATTAAATGGGACTCAATGAGTTTTTAGTTAAAACCCAATAATTATTGGGTCTAATTGGGTTGATGCCCATTTAACCCAACTAATAATTTGGTGGGTTTGGGTTCAATTAGAGTGGACGGGTTTGGGTAGACAAATGGGTTTAGACTTATTTTGTCACCCCTAATCTCCACCCTTGCTTGGCTAACATAGCTAAGTTAAAATCCTTCAAATCACGAAAACTCATTCCACCTTCTTTTTTAGGTTGAGATAAGACCCCCCAGCTCTTCCAATGAATCATCCTTTCATCTCTTGTTTGTCCCTACCAGAATCTTGCACACAAAGCAATAAGTTCATTACAAAGCTTCACATGTATTAGAAATACCCCCATTGTATACTTGGGAATGGATGGGGCTACAACCATAATCAACACCTCTTTGTTTGCTCTTGACAACATTTTCCCTTTCCATCTTTGCATTTTTTTTCCCAAACTCTATCCTTCAAGAATGAGAAAGCTTGGCATTTTGATCAGCCTAGTAGCATGGGTAACCCCAAATAAGACTCAAATCTTTCCACCTCCTTCACCCTTAACATATTTTTTATTATTTCTCTTTGTCCACCATTCATGTTGCTACTAAAGTACATGGCTAATTTTTCAAAATTGATGTACTAACCAGATGAAGCTGCATATAACTGAAGAATATTTGTGATACATTGCACTTCCTCCAGAAATGCCTGACAAAATAGTAATGATTCATCTGCAAAAAAAGAGAAGGGATATACAAGGTGCACTTTTACAAACCACAACCCCATTAAGCTGCCTCTCCTCTTTTGATCTTGCCAGCAAAGCTGTGAACTCCTTTGCATATAACAAGAACAAGTAAGGAGACAGTGGGTCCCCCTGATGAAGTCTTCTCGAAGGAATAATGTTCCTATATGATTTGCCATTGATGTGTACTGAGAATGAGGGAGTAGAGACACAGCACATCACCCTAGCAATCCAAGTCATAGGAAAGCCCAACTTGATCATTATTCCCTTCAAGAACCCTTCTTGCCCAATTTCGTACAATGCATGGCATGCAAGGTTTCATATGCAATTAGTATATTATCAGTGATAAGTCTGCCTGGAACAAAAGCACTCTGAGTAGGAGTTATCAGCTGAGGAAGTGTCTGTTTCAGCCTGTTAGCCATTACTTTTGAAATAATTGTATATATGACATTACAAAGACTAATAGGTCTAAAATTAGATATTTTTTTAGGAAACTTCACCTTTGGAATAAGAACTATATGAGTATAATTAATTTTAGGAATCATACTACCAGAATTCAAAAAGTCTAAAACAACTGCAATTTCATCATCCTAACAATATGCCAATATTTTTGGTAAAAAAGAACATTCATACCGTCGGGTCTAGGAGACTTTGTTGGTCCCATTTGGAACAACATTGCTTTGATTTCCTCCGCACTATAATCACTAGACAAGATCTCATGCATATTTCGGGTTACCTTATGTTGCGCTACACTAAGACATTCCTCCATTCTTTGACATGTGTCTGAATGAAAAATACTCTCAAAGTACTTAATTGCCACACTTGCAACCTCTTCAGGCTCTTCCACCAACAATTGTATTGATCTTTGACCACATGAATGAAATTTCTCCTTCACCTTTGAGAGACTTTGGCATGAAAAAATTTGGTATTCTTGTCACCATGCTTCAACCATGAGACCCTAGACCGTTGGGCCCAATATTTCCTGTTTGAGAAGCAAGTTGTCAAGTATCTTGCTTTCTGCCAAGAATTTAGATTTGTTCTCCACCGTCGGGTCCTCCATGCTTAGCTCCTCCATCCGTTTTTGTACTTTCTTGTTTTCTTCCACATTCGGATGAGTATTAGAAGCACCCCATGCGTGCAGTTCTGTTCCACACCTACTAATCTTCTCCTTCATGTGTCTCAAACCTGATTCCGTGGTACCCGTTGAACTCCACGTTACAATCATCCAACAATCTTTAAAAGTCATCCATCTATTTGAGTGGATGAGGAATTTACTTTGTTTCTCGAAGGAGTGTAGGATAGAATTAAAATCGCCTATGCAACACCATGTACCATCAACAAACGAATGCAGGTGAGCAAGAAGAGCCCATGATTTGGGCTTTTGGCTTACTTCGGGCCACCCATAGAAACAAGTTAACATCCATGCAAAGCCATCTTCTTCCACCACTCTCGCTAGTATATGGTTCTCTGTAAAGTTTATAACCTCCATATCTTAACCTCTGATTTCCAAATGAGAGCCAACCTTCCTCCACCATGTGGCTTCTTTACCATAAACTTGTTTGGAAATAGTAGTTCTCTACAATGTTTATCAAAACTCTATCTGTCTAAACGTTTCTCCATTAAAAAACATGTTGTGGGAGCTTGATACCTCACCAACTTGTGAAGCCGACGAACTGTCCAAGTGTTCCCAAGCCCTTGGCAGTTCCAACTTAATAGCCTTATTTTGCTCGGCAAGGGTGCTCCTGCACTCCCACCGTTTCATTCGTTTGAACGTCTCCCTGATGTCTACTACATTTCCCCACCTTACCTTCAGTCTCTATGTCAAAATAAAGCTCAGCTTCCTGCAGTCCTTTCTTGCCTAGTGTATGTGGGTTTACTTTTGTGTTTTCTATCCTTGGCCCACAATCCATCCGTATAAGCATTGTCCAAGTGGGCTTTTGTTTAGAAACTTAAGGCCTAGCATGCTCCTTCCTTCCCATGTGCACCTTAGCTGTTGATGGCAATGTGACTTCCACATGTTGTAGAGCAAGATTGTGTGAGATACTATCCCATTTTGAATTTGGCGCCTCTGTGTTGCTAACCGAATAAAGTGGCCTTAAACTTTCCATAATTATCCCTTCGGTTTCAGAAACACTCTCCATACAAATCAAGAAAATCCCTAATCTCACATTCTTTCCTTTTGCTTGTGTGTCACCCTCTGTAGGATTTGCCTTGTTGGTTACATGATTTGTTGCTAGTGCCTCTTAGCTACTTTTGTTCCCGAACTATTCCTTGGTCCTATCTTCATTGTTTAGGTTCTAAATCCTAGTTGAACCCATCCTCAAGGGTGAACGAGGATGTCCTCCTACAAATTTTAACCACTCTCCATATTGGCACACCACCTTGCCACCATTCTTGCTTAAGGCAAAGTGTTCGGCACAGTTCTTGAGATCATGGCCCAATAGGTACAAAAGTGGCAAAACAATGGAAGACGTTCATATTTAAATGTAACCCATGAACACTGTCCATATGAGCCACCAATGAAATCGCCACGTCGAAGGGGTTTGGACGTTGGGATTGCCATCTTGACTCTCATAAAGGGATTTTGTGCATCTAATTTATGTCTCGTTTCTACCTCCACCACCTCCCCCAAATGACTACCAATCTCAGAAGAAACTTTAAATGAGGACATATCAAATGGCGCCCCCCATATCTGAATCTAGAGAGCAACATAATCAAATTTGATGTTCGCTGTTGCCATATCGGGTTGCCACCTTCGTAGCAGGAGCACTTCATTATCAAAGAACCAGGGACCTCCTTTGAGAAGTCGGTCCATATCAAATTCCCTATGAAACTTGAATTGGAACAGGTTCGAACCTACTTCCACAATCTATACCCCCTCTACCAAGTCCAAGGCTCACCTCAACATGGTCTAAGCTACTCGTTTATTGAATGGTTTGCAAGTAAGAAACTTGAGAAAGCAGACTCAGAGAATAGCTTTCAATCTCCTCCTTCCGACCTTCATCCGATATTGTAATCACTTATTCTTCCATTGTCAACTTCATTTTCTCCAAGCCATTAATTACATCTTCTGACATGATAGACGATTTAGGACCAAAAAACAAAGTAAAATTGAAAATACAAGTCCTTAGGCGACCTAAGGGAGGGAGAAGTCTTGCAACTAGTCAAGAGAGAGAGAGCTCCTACTCAAGGAGAGAGTCTGTTACTTTATTTAAAGTTTAAACACTCTTTTTTCACCATAAACCAATAACTTACCTCAATCCAGGGACGAACCCAAGTGGGGGCCCAGCTCCTCTGAGTCCAAATTTTTTTTAGTTATTATATATTTCATTTTTGTAGTTGGCTCCCCTTCCAAAACCTTATGCCCTCCTTCTCCTAGTAAGCCTAGATAGCCTCACCCAAATAGCAACTATCAACCTAAAAACTTAACAAAAACAATAAAAGCATTCACAATGGTAATTGTATTTTAGCAAAAATAACTATTTTACGACCAAAGAACCAAAAAATCATGTGTTATTGGAGAAGCTAAAGCTAAATTTTTTACAGCTACAGTAAACTAGTATAAATACCAGTTGATTGTAGTAAGTTATTAAAAAAGAGAATACAATATTTTATTAAGATTATATATCTTCCTTCAATTAAAAAACTCAAATTCTTTCACTTCCTTTATTATTTTGGATGAAGTGATATATATATATATTAAAAAAAAAAAAAAAAAAAAAAAAAAAAAAGACATCTGATATTGGGTATATTGTGAAGTGAGGTAGTAAAATAGATAAAGTAGCTTTTTGAGGTGCTAAAAGCTAAAATTTTGAGCACTACCATTGTGAATACTCTAACTTATAAAAAAATAAAAAATAAAAAAAAATCCTAGCTAGCCTAGTATTAAAATAAAAAACATTATTTTATTTTTTTGTTTTTGTCTTTGTTGGTGAATGATTACATCTTAATATATTTAGAAACAACGATTTTGTGTATTTATAATTTTTCAATACTATATAGATTCCTATTTGGAATTTTTTTTCATTTCACTTTGGCAACTTTTTATATTTTTTGATGGAGTTATCAACATATAAATATATAAAAGTGAAAACTATTAAATAATCAAACACCCACTAAACTCAATAAATGCCAATCCCACGTGTCAAAAGATTGGTGACACCAATTCAAAATATCATCTGATGCTTTGAGATGATCAGTAGGCAAGTGTACTCTTTTGACCAAGCATACAAGTCACTCAGTATTGACATTGAAAAAGCAAAAGGTAAGACCAGGGAAGAGTGGAGTGTAGAGAACAAAGTTAGAAAACAGCAAAAGCAAATCTGTCATCGTAAAGTCAGAAGAAGATGGTATAAGAAAAATGTGAAGAATAATGAAGTCAAAGTCTAGAAGAAGAGGTGATTCTAACTTCATTTTGCAAAGCTATTGTGCATTTTTCTTTCATTTTTCTCCTTCTTTTTGCTAGGTTTTCTTGGCTTACTCAAATTTGCACTAGCATTGGGATTTTAAAATCAAAATGCCAAAATTACAACAAAAAAAAAAGAAAAAAGAAAAGCATTTCATGTTTCAGCCAGGTATCCATTTACCAGCCGAAACAGCTAGATTTTGCCAGTACTGTCGGTATTTTTTCCGATACGAAATAGGGGGTGTTCTTGTACCGGTGCACTAGCTAGCACAGTATATATCGGTCGTACCGACCGGTACGATATGGTATCATCCACACTGGTGTATATCGAGAAAATAAAAAAAAAAAGAAGAAAGAAATAGTAAAAAACTAATGTATGTATATAAGATTTAAATAAGGGATAATTACAATAAACCTACTTGTGGTATAACCCGTTTTCACTTTGTCTATTCATGGTTTATGTTAGGGACATATTTTATGTAATTGGCATATCCTTTGACAAAACGCACTTTACTTGTATTTGGGTAAATCTAAGTAGGTTCAAGATGATCATTACAAGTAGTTAAATGGAAGACATGAAGACTACTCAAAAACTACTCAAAAAAAGTGTAATATGCAGGTCTCGATACCTCCTCAACAGAAGCTCGATTTGTCAAGATTCATTAAAGCTCGACGGATGTCTCGATCTATCGAGCTTACGGGTTTCAGACTAGCCAGCAACGTTTTTATTCTAAAAGGCTATTTGTTTATGGGTTTGTATAATCCTTATTGGACTAGGAAAGCTCAAGGTTTGTGTAAACCTATTTGGAATAGGAGAGCCCATTAAGCTCCTATTTAAAGGAGGTAGAAAAACCTAACCCTAAAGAGCTTCATAAGGTTTTCTGTTTGAAACCCTAGCCTCCTACTACAGAAGAAAGAGTTTTTGATGTGTTTCTTACACGCCTTTGGGTTCTATAACCAAGCAAAGTCTCTTGCACCAACATTGAAAATCTTATTGGTGTTTCTATGTGAAGCTGCTGTAAATCAACTACAACAATCAAAGGGTTGCTGTGGAGTTAGTAATGTACTTGGATTCGTGCAAAGGGGTAAGCCGCGTACTGGGATCCGCGCATTAGATTTGTTAGTCACGTACTGGAAGCCGTGTATTACAAGAAGAGATTGTCACTACAGAACAAGTCCAATTGGGTATTGGGGTAAGGGTTCAACTGTAGGTTGATATAAGGTACTGAGATTTCTTTACTTATAACCGCTTGCTTTGATAATAGTAGATTCTTGAGAGTGGTGACCTTAAAATCACTTAGTAGAGTTTTGCCTTGATGGTTTTCCCATTCGTAAATAAATCACCCGTGTCAAATTTAATTTCCGCTGTATTTAGTTAATTTGATTAATTAATAAATTTGGCTAATTAATTAATTAATCCATCACAATGGGTCAATACGTTTTTGGCCTATCAATTTAAAACTTTACATCTTGCTCATCTGAACTTCAATATTTTACCCACCTCTATTAAAATCAGGGATAAAAATGTATTTTATCTTCACTTTTATGTCTCTCTCCTCTATATAAAAATGTATTATCTTCACTTTTATGTCTCTCTCCTCTATATATATATATATATATATAAAATAAAAAAATAAAAAAAATAAAAAAGATCAAAGAGGGGTTTTGTAGAAAACAAGATGTGCATCAAAACAAGATCAAATGGACAGGCTAACACTTTTGGTTCTCTCTCTCTCTCTCTCTCTCTCTCTCTCTCTCTCTCTCTCTCTCTCTCTCTCTCTCTCTCTCTCTCTCTCTCTCTCTCTCTCTCTCTCTCTGTATTCATTTATTTGAATGTGTGGTTCAACAGCACCATAGGTGAGATGCTAGCAAAAGTTATTAATTGCAGCTTTCTTGATGCTGATGATTATCATCCACTTTCAAATAAAGGTATTTATATAAACTTATTTTCTATTGGATAAAAACTATAATCCGTTTTATACTTTTCAGCTTTTTCACTTGTTCAACTTAACAGAAAAGATGCACAAGGGATCCCTCTTTCAGATGAAGATCGGATTCCATGGCTTGAAACACTACGTGATGCCTTACAAGAGAGCTTAGCTAACAGAAAAATTGTGATTCTTGAGTGTTCTGTTCTCCAGTAGCAATACAGAAATATTCTCAAACCTGTAGACCCAAATTATGAACTAGGACACTGTGCCAGTGAGGTAAAGTTTGTTTATTGGATGCTATGGCAGAGGTTCTTGCTGCTCGTTTAGAGAACAGAGTTGTAGAAGGAAAGCATTTCATGCCGGCTAATTTTATTGCTTGATTTTGTTTTCTTCCAATGCTAAATATTTTACGAGAAAGATTAATGTTAATTGTTAAAGAAATAGATCATTAAATAGAACCAACCCCTTGAACTCAACTCTTGGAACATGTGTTGCTATCTTTGTCCTTGTTGGATGCTGCCCTATCTTTCTTGACTTCCTTCTTTCTTGATTATTTTTCAAAGGAATTTCAGCAAAGGAGACCAGTAGTTTGTATAGAGACACAAAACCCCATAATCCAAGCTCTTTCAAAAAAATCCAACCCTAACTTTTGATTCGTGTTATGTTATGTTTTGGTTGTAAAAGTTGTTTTCTATCGAAAAAGCCAAAGGTGAATAACAAAGCCCTAACGGAAGTAACTTTTGATGGGCAAAGTATTAAGTTTAAACAATGGGTAGGCAAAGTGAAAACGGATCATACCATAGGTGGGTTACTGTAATTATCCCTTTAATCAATATATAATTTGAATCCATATATGTGTAATTGTGTTGTTTTTAATTGTACCATACATATACACATATTACACCTTAGTATATATATATACATAGAGAGAGAGAGAGAGAGAGAGAGAGAGAGAGAGAGAGAGAGAGAGAGATTATGTTAGTATAACTTGATCCTAACCTTGTATATTTCGCACTAGTTAACAGTATGAAAAGATGCCCTTGCCCTTTAGAAGAAAAAATATGAAGAGACCAGGAAATTGCACTGGTGGGCTGAGATTTAAGAAAAGTGGAAAAGGTAGCCGCAGACACCGGTATTGACTACTTTTTAATTGACGTAAAAAAAAAAAAAAAAAGATTGGACGCTGCCTTTCGGAAGTGTATGCGTGTGTGTATATATATATATATATATCACATAAGTAATGTTTGAAGTATGAACTGGTGTCTCTTCCATTCAAAATGGATGCCAAGATTTCCATGAGGATTATCATGATCGCGATGCTTCTCTTTTTGTTTCTCTCATCTGCCACTGCGAGGGTGTTTGCTGAGCCGAACAACGTCGCCCCTCAAGCCAGTGAGTTCATTATTTGGTAGCCTTATGTTGTACAGGTTTTTAGATTTATGCAATTAATTAATTTCTTGTTATGTTTGCAGAGAAGAAGAGTAGCCTGCAACGTATTATTGTTCAGATGAAAACTATTGGAGAAATGAAGTTAATAAAAACTGGCCCGTTTGTACAAATGAGTGCAAGAGGTCAACAAATCCATAACACATTTAAAGTCACTACCAGCAACCTGCCTTTCGAAGTGCGCAGACACCGTAGTGTGGAACACTGAATTTTCCAATGTTAATCCCTGAATTTTTTTTTTTTTCTTTTTTGCATGTTTGTCTGCCTTCTAGTTGAAGAAAATGAGAGCAATTATTGTCCAATTAAAAATTGAGGAGCCCTATCTGGCAGACCAGAAGCTTTATCCCTAGGTTTTGCTTTTTTTTTTTTTTTTTTTTTTTAATGATGTTAAACTGTAAATACTACATTTTGCAACCTTTATTTAACATCGTCAATGCAAAAAGGATAAAATCATTATTTTGACCATTACATCTCCAAATACTTAATTGTAAACAAATCTAGAAGCGTTGGCCGTCTCTCTCTCTCTCTCTCTCAAAAAAAAAAAAAAAAAAAAAGCACTGACCGTCAAATATTATATCGTGGGCTTAAATCTAATAAACAAATTAAAAGTTATATCCAAAAATTTGCGTTCTCATGATTAGGGTTGATCACCTGTGATTGTGATTTATTGATTATAATTGCTTCTTTAAAAATTAATTTTGATTAATTATGTATCATACTCGAATTGGATAAAACTAATAATAATCATGAAGATGCATACTGTTTAGCAAAAAATAAAAACAAATGAAGATGTATACACCAGATAATTTTAAAGTAACTAATAATCTCACCAGGTAGTGGAGTGAATTTAAATATATAGTTAATTATCTTTAATTTAAGATAATTAATTAGTATTTAAAATCCGTAAATGACCCTTACAATATCTAACTTTTAAAATGGCCAAAAAAAAAAAAGTTCAAAGTTGGATTTCTCTCAAAGGATAATCAGAAAAACGTCCAAATCTGTATCAGATCAAATAAGGACTTGGTGCTTATTTCCGATCTAGTACCTTAGTGCTTTGCAATCCATTGTCCCAAGCCAATATGGTCCATGGTTTTGCATGGTAGAAATTGCTCATTCATGTCGAGGAAACTCCTCCTAAAATGTTCGAATTATAATAGTTTCAATCTATATTATAAATATTTATATACTTGAAAATTATGACTTTAGCGTAAAGAATCTTTTCCAAAAAAAAAAAAAAAAATGTCTAAAGAAAAATATCATATTTAGAAGTTTATTATTACGTAATTACCATCTTACTATTATTCTTTACACAGAACTTTTTATGAAGGAGAATAAATTATTGCACAAAG
>NW_027069578.1:878409-1021140 GCF_002906115.3 Quercus suber
TATCCCTTTCAGCTTCGGTCAGCTTAGCAGTCAGCTTTTACGACTTTTCATCCGCCACCCTGAAAGCCTTCACGGCAACGATGCACCTGGCTTCTTCATCTTCATCATTCTATGAGAACTATTTACTATTTTCTTGGCCCTGTGTGCAGATTGGACAGCCTTTCTAGAAAAAAAAAAAAAAAGAATACAAAGGTGAGAGAAAACAAGAATAAGTATGAGTATAAAAAAAGAAGTGGAGAGAGAGAGAGCAATTAGGGAACTAACCAAGGTGAGGTCCTCTTCAAGCTGAGGAACACCTCGTGCTTCCTCATCGACCTTAGATCGGCCATGTCCCTAGTAGTAACAGAGCCTGCTCCACAACATCGGCTATATATCCTACCCTCCCTTGCTAAAAATCTCTAATTGAGGCATCAGCAGGCAAGGAGCTCTATTTAGTGTTATGGTAAAAGTCCAGCAGGGATCCCAACTTGGGAATCATTTTCTTATCCACCAGGGTCTGTGTTACCCTGGCCTGCTTGGCTCCCTTCTGGGCTCGACCTCCTTAAATAAGGGGCCTTCCCTCATTCTACCACTTTGTGGCCCTTTTAGTCCTCTTCCTCTTGTGGTCAGCAGGGTCAAGTCGAGAGGGTAATGTGGACGGAGGGGGGGAAGCTTGGCTTGGATGGCATTCTCTAGTGCATTGCCTCCCATTTGGGACTCCATCAAGTCCTAGAGGCTTGATCTGGTCTTGCACTGGAGCCCCATAGCTTCTGGGATGGACTGGTCTCCTTGTGTTTGGCTAACTTGTGCTGAAGGCAAGTGACTGAAGTCACCAGCGGGAGTCTCTGGGGATTGAGGTTGGTTAAAGATCTCAAAATCATCCTCGAAGTCAAGCACTTCTTCTTCTTTTTCTTCTTTTTCTTCTTCTTCTTCTTTGGTGGTTGGCTATAAAGGGGTCGCTTCATCCTTGACTTTGTACTGAAGGATTGGCTCTACTTTTAGCTCGCCTTGAGGTCCCGGACCTGGGTTAAGAAAGCCAAGTACAGCTACATTGATTAGTTGTAAGCGAGGGTCCTTCACCTTTATCAGGAACTTCGGCGCCTAGAAGCTAGACGAAAGCGGGGTGTATCAAAGGATCAAATGAGCCGCTCGTAACTGACCGTCACTATTGACAAACACCTCATCTTTAAGGATCTTGTTTAGGCTTGGTTGGTTGACAAGACTGAAGTTTGGAATGGCGACATGCTTATCTGCAAAACCATTAGGGAAAAAAAAACCATCAATAAAGGAGTGGCACAAATCAAAGGAAAGTTCAAATACAAACATAAACGGAGAACAATAGGTATAAAATGTGTCAAAGTGAAAAAATGGTAACTTTGAAGTAATAAACCTAGACCTAAAACCCCACCCGATATCCCTTCTCTCGTCGGGTAGGGGAGGCCATCGTGCCATTCCCTTGAAACGATCAAAAAATCTTTGTTTATGCCTTTGTTAGAATTAGGGAGGCATAAGATGAGTCTAACCTCGGGGTACCTAGTTTTTAGGTAATATCCCTGCCCTTTTAGGTGATGAAAGTTGTAAACCCAATTGACATCATGGTGGGTAAGGTTTAGGCCCATTTTCTCATTAAGGGCGTCTACGCTACCTAAAATCCTAAACATATTTAGGGCACATTAGGTGGGAGCTAATCTATGAGCCCTAAGGTAATTCCTAGTAATTGTGCCCATGGAAATTCTCATCCCTCCCTCTATAAGGGCAATCATTAGAATTACCACTTCTCCTCCTACTTATCAGTGTGCCGGTCCCCTTCTTTATAGTAACTAATGGAGACTCTTGGCGGGATTCTATATTAAGCTTTAAAGCTCTCTATACTCTCTGTGAAGTCTACCAAGTAAGCAAATCTACCCATGTTTGAAAGAGGGTTTAAGGTACTAAGATGGTAAAGGAAAATTAGGAGGGCCAAAGAGAAAAAGGCTCTATACAAAGAAAAGTAGAAGGAAAAAAAATGAGAGGGTTTAAAAAGACTTATGCAAAGAAGGAAACTCTTCTCGGACTAGCTCTTGATATTTATAAGTGTGCAAGTGAAGTGAATGAGTGCAAAAGTGAAGCGAATGATTTGTTCAAGCAATATTTGTATCAGAGAGAGGGACGAGCGGGAAATTTCCCGCCCAAGTTCCAATAAAATCTCCAGCCGTTGAATCCGCATCACACCTAGAATGTGCGTAACATAGAGCCGCAGAAATTTAATGAAGGCACATCTTAAATGTTGAAGCGTCAGGAGCGTGCGTTGGGCAATTAAAAAGGTACCTGCGCAGACAAAGATGATATATGATAAGAGCGGGTATTTGTGGTGATATCGAAATCCTCCTTTCTTCCGAGGAGCAAAAAAGGAGAATTTCAAGGGGCTATTGTAGGGATGATAGGCCCAGTATTATATATTGGGCGAAGGCCCAGTTTGAGGACGCCTAGTAGTCCGACGATGGGTAAACGTTGTTATAGAAGTCGACATTAATGAATAAAGAAAGGGGTCTGATCATGATGGTCTAAGAAGGTGGTTTGAGGAGGGATGTCTCCTCGGCTGAGCAAAGCAGATGTCAGAAGGTGTGGTCTGCCATTTAGAAGCAACATTTTCAGGAAATTCTATTGATAAGGATATACATCATAAAAGTACAAGACAAAGAAAGTTATGAAATATCTAAGAGAAAGCTGCTACTATCGCATTGAATGCTCTGTAGCTAATTCTCTAGCCGCATTAATGAGGAAGTGATACCTGAACAATAATTTTCATCCTTACAGCTACTCCCAAAGATTTCAGGAATGTGCTGATGGGACAAGGATCAACACCTTCAATCTAATCTACACATGGAGGATGGAGATGAAAGAAGGAAGATAGTATAAAATAGAAAGAAGACCTTGAGGGAAAGGGATCAGAGAATTAAGAGAAAAACATTGTAGGAACAAGAACTGGACTTGTAACCAAATTCGAAAGAAATATATACAATAACTGATCTCCTTGGATTGTGCCGAGGTCGATTTTCCTTAAATAAAAAAATTCTATTTTTACTTTCTTGTCATTTGGATCCATTATAAATATTACTCAACTTATTAAAGCCTAGTTTTTCAACCCACTCTGTACATATTCATCGTAATGGGTTCTTTGGGCCTAGATCCTTTTATCTTTTAGGCTTAAGAACCAAATTGTGACCTTACAGTATTAATGAAAGTCTTTTTTTGACCATTGGATCTACTTAAATCTAATGGTTCCAATGGTTTAAAAAATGTGTAACTTGAACCCTCTCTCTCTCTCTCTCTCTCTCTCTCTCTCTCTCTCTCTCTCTCTCTCTCTATATATATATATATATATATATATATTATATCAATCAATTGAGGTACAAGACTTTTAGGCTTTTAGCTAGACATTTAATATAGGGTGTAATGTTTAGAACCAAAATTGGATCAATACATGTTTAATTAATAAGTATTAATAAAGAAGTCACATTAGAGACTTTGTAGAAAATTAAGAACCCAACTAATCTAATTAGAGTTTGTTTAGAGAAGATTAAACCTTATTTAATAGAATAGTACTTGTTTATTTAATCCAAAAAGATGGTAAGTTTTTGTTAGTTTAAACTAATAAAGTTTAGCACTATTAGGTAATCCAAAGAAGATTATATAAAAATTAAGAATTATTACATTACCAAGAAAATCAACAATTTCACTCCTTTTATATTGTTAATTTCTTATCAATGCTGTTAAATTTTGAATCTAACAATCAAGCAAGCTTCACTATGATAATCCCTCATTCTCCAATCATTTCCTATCATGAATCAAGCTACTCTCTCTGTCTCTCATATTAAAAAATCCTGTCATTTCATAACAATAGTAAAATTGCTTCATATATCATGCTTAATGAATCACCCACAAAAGGGAAAAAGGGTGGAAATTAATTAAGAATGAGATATATCTTTCTCTTTACAGTCATCATACCTTCCTTTGCATATAGCAGCTAGCTCCTAGCTAGCACCATAGTAGTACCTTTTTCCTAGTCAAAAGGTTGCATTCTTTAAGTTCACAAATCCAATAATTACTTGAAGTAGAGTAAGTCAAACTTGAAACTTGTAAATCCTCATCAGCTGCAAAATGCAGCTTCCAGGAGAACAGCCAAGCGTGTGCAAAGTGCAAACACGAGTCACATTCAATGCAAGTAGACATTTCGCTTAAAGAAAGACCATGCAGAAAAAACACTCTTTTACGCGCTGAAAATGTTTTCCTCCCAGCATGTTTGAATTATTGAAACTTGAAAGTGTTGCGTGCATGTATCTGATCATTAAAAAAAAAAAAAAAAAAATAGAAAGAATAGTTTAAGTGTGAACGTGTATGCCTGCTAATTTGACTCTGAAAATATAGCCTACTGTTCATTCTTCTCGAAGTTGAATCAAGAAAGAATTACATTATATAATTAAGACCGGCCAGTCAATTACTGCAGTCACTATACCTTTGTTACAAGTTACAACGTACTTATATTACTTTTGTAGTGGCCTAATGGGACCTCCTTAATAGTGTTTTCTAGCTAGGAGGATATATTGTTATTATTAATTAAGGTTTAAATTATACTTTAATACTATTAAATTAATATATAGATTATACTATTCAATAGTCAATATATATTTTTGTTGGGTTTTACATTCTCGACATGTGTTTAACATGTATAATTCGTGCAAACTTCTTATTAATTAAATATTACTTATGTATTATCTTATCCATTTACTCCAAAGTGTTTTTTTTTAATATGTTGTGCAATGGCACAATTTGAATTCAAACTAAAAATAAGACATATTCATATAAATCAACATGTACACAATGGATACAAAAATTCATGCAGTTCGAATGATACATGGGTCCATAGACGATGACAAGAAGAAAATTTGTATGCTTGGTAACTGTTTTTTCCCTTTATTTTCTGTTTTAAAAAATAATTTTCTATTTTTGAGACTAAAAAACTTGTTTAACAACTCAAAATAGACTAAAAACAAAAACTGTTCTCAAAACTCAATTTGTGAAAGAAACTGAAAACATGCAAAAGACTGTTTTCAATTTCTAATTTTCAAAAGTCAATGAAAACATGCATTTAATTTAATGAATTTGTCTCATTTAATGAGTTAGCATTAAAGTTCAAATCCTAATAACAACATATTTTAGTATTTTCTATTTTTTTTCATTCAAAAAACTATCTTTTTAATTTCAATTAACCAAACATGTTTTTGATTTCAAAAATACAAAAAAAAAAAAAAAAATTGTTTTTCTTTAAAGTCCCAAAAACAAGTTTTTGAAAATAGAAAATAAAAACTGTTACCAAACATAACCTGAGACTCCAAATTCCAAAATACTTCCAAAGTTATCTCTCTCTTTCTCTCAATTTATTTGGTTATAGCTCTATTCTTTTAGCCACAACCCAAGAAATAGGGAGGAACCCCCCAACACCCCCCCCCCCACCTTTTTATAAATAAAATAGTATGTGTGTATGGTTATGTGGCGATCGTGTGTTAAATTTTGTTTAGCATTTTACTTTTTACTATTTAACGACACTTAATCAATCCATCTTTTTTATTAGGAACAGTATTGAACGTATAATGAAATAATAAAAGTCTTTTATTTCTTTTTTAGATTACATGAAAGTCTGCAAGAATGCAACATTTGATTTCAAAAAGGAAATTGTAAATATTTCAAAAGCCAATACCAATGATGCAGCATTGTCAAGCTCTAACACCAATATCCCAATTTCTGTAAATTCTCAAAGAAAAATTCATTTAGAACTCTTAACGATGGAAGATGATTTTTTAACCGATTCTTTAATTTTGTACATTAAAAGGGAAAATCATTGCTAAATTTAGTACAAAGTTAATTATAGATACTTGTGCGGCATCTGAATGCTTAAGCCCATCTAGTCTTGGACCTCCGCTACAAGGGCACAGCACACAGGCCCAGTTCTCACTCACCCAAAAGCCCAATCTGTACCTACGCATGCCGGGGGCCCAAGCCTCACTACGAGACATGATCGGCGATTACTTTACCGGGCACGTAAGAAGGGTTCGGCGAACGGGCACGCCACCCTCGTTTGCCCGGCTGGATTCTCTGAAACGTCTCTGCCGAGATATCCACGGAAGTGGGAACCAAGTTCCGAGGTCATCCGAGCCTGGGCTTCCACTTATCATCACTTCTACTGGACCTCCTAACGCACTAAGCACGAAACGTCTCTGCCGAGCTATCCATGGAAGTGGAAACCAAGTTCCAAGGCCATCCAAGCCTGGTCTCCCACTTACTGGCAACTCTAGTGGACCTTCTATCGCACTAACTGCTGGAACATTAAAAGCCTCTCCCTGGACTTTGAGCTATAAAACGAAGAGAGGGACAAGGAAGAGGGGGTTGGTGGACAAAGTGAGGGAGCAAACAGATATAAGAAAAACCAAGGAAAACACTTTGAGTGGAGAGGAGGGGAGGCACTAAAAGAGAGAAAAAGGATCTCATTGAGTCTCCATGGTGAGAATGACCCAGAGTGGGAAATCCTGACCCAACATACAAATAAGTTGTGAGCCCAAGTGGGACTTGGTCCATCAGTCTCATTTGCGCCCCGCACAACACTTTTTTTGAATTTATAAAGAAAGTAACAGATGGTTTTGTTCAAATGTATTAAGAAACAATTACTTCGTCTTTCTCTTTCTCTTTGTTGATATTTTGTTTTTTTTTTTTTTTGGATACAAGATAGAATTTTTATTCTATCCTAATTTAAGTGTATATCAGTATATGTATTGTCTTTCTCTTTGTTGATATTTTGTTAATATTCAATACACACGAGTTTAAATTCACATTAATTTTTTTAAATTCATTTTTAGCCCCCCAAAGTTCAAACTCTGGCTTCGTTTTGCAATAAAGGAACATATTAAACATTCAGAATATGTTAATATGCATTAGAAAAGTCAGATTTTTTTAGGGTTCCTATTACAATTCAAATTTGGTCGAGTCATGACAACTTATATTGTGCTTGACATTAACAAAAATCAAAGAACAGTAGAAATGTAGAGTTGGTGCATAATTTTTTAACCAAATTTCATATTAATAAAATATTATTTGCTATATGATAAGCAGTGGTGGAGCCATTTGAGCACTAAGGGGGCCTTGGCCCTCCCCCACCCCCCCCCCCCCCAATTTTGAAAAAAATTAAAAAAAAAAAATTGTGGAACACTCCTAAATAATTTGAAAAATTTTAAATAAAATTATTATTTTAGCCCCCATACATAATAATATACATACATACATACATACATACATACATACATACAAAAAGTCTAAAAATAAACATAATTTTCATTTAAATAAAATGCAATTCATAAATACATATGTCAACAAATTACAATAATTAAAAATTTAGCATTTTTAAAATGAACACAGGTATTTTAACAATTACCTCAACAAATAAAAGAGAAAAAATTTCTAATTTTTATTTCAACACATCTAGGACTTAGTAGAAAAATTGAAAAGTCAAAAAATTTTATTGATGTGCCGCACCACCAAGTCTCCCACACAATTGCAGAATCTGCTCTCTCTCTCTCTCTCTCTCTCTCTCTCTCTCTCTCTCTCTCTCTCTCTCTCTCTCTCTCTCTCTCTCTCTCTCTCTCTCTCTCTCTCTCTCTCTCTCTCTATGCTGTTGTAGTTTGTTTAAAAGTAAAAGTTTTGTATTGTGTTCAAACTCAATTAGTCATTGTCAGTGTCGTAAGCCTCTCAATTTGTGAAGCTTAACGTGCCATGGGCCCCTCATACATGACTATGCAGTGCTTTATCTATGCCCCTAACTGAAACTGGCTAAGCTAGCAAATGCAAAGTACTTACCCTGGGAAAGATCTTTCCCAGGTTAGGTACTTTGCATTTGCTTTGTTTAGATTTTTTTTACTTTACTTTCATTTCTTTCTTTTTTTATATTTCTTATAATATATTAATTATTATTATAATAATCAATATATTATATACAGTATATATTATATACTACTATATGAACATGTATTTAATTGTTGTTTATTATATTTTTTTATATATTGACATTTGAATGATTGTTTGTTTTTTATTTAGCAATCTTTGGACTATTAGTAATTTTTTAGTATTTTTTTAAATCTCAGTAATTTTATTTAATGAGTGATAATTTAATTTGATAAATCTAGGTTATGGGCAAGTTTAAGACTATTGACTCATTCTTCAAAAAAAATGAAAATGGTAATTCAGATGAAAAATAAATTATATATGGCCCCCCAAAGATAAATTCCTAGCCCTGCCACTAATGATAAGTAAACCCGTGTTCTATATATAATTTTAAAATGCATTAAATTTGAAACTTAGACACTATAGATGAGATTGTTATTAATCTTTTTTTTTTTTTTTTGCAACATAAAATGTGTAATAAAACAATGTAATGCAATGATAAATTTGTTAAAAATAATCTAATGCAAATTTATTAAGTGATATAATATTAATTATCAAGAATAATTTAAACCTTATAATCATGAAATTAAAAAAAAATTAATTTTAATATTTTATAGATGATATAGATATTTTTACACATTTTAATAAGAGAAAGAATCCGAACTTCAAATGTCATATTTATTATCTGCTATTTTGCAAAGAACAAAATTTAGCTACAAAATTAGTTGTAACCTTAGGTTACAGCTTTAATATCTTTTTATTAGAGGTAAATTTTGACAAATCTACCATTGTAAAATTTTTAGAAAATTAAAGATCAATAGCTATGTTATCAATGAATTGTTTAAATTGTAAATTTTTGTATTTTAAAAATTATGCATAAAATATATGCTGTGGGGTCCGTGGGCCTGATAGCCTCAGTCCTTCACATAGCAGGCCCAAGGCCCATGCCGAGGAGAGCAAGCTATTTCTGAGGAGAAAGGGGGGAAGCCTATTCTCTTGAATCCACGCCGAGGACACCTTGTCCTCGGCCTGACAAGATTGATTCCGGGAGTGGCTAACCCCAAGGCAAGCTGTCACTCTCGCATTTAATGCACTCAACTAACCCCCTGGCCGCATTAATGGAGAGGTAACCCCTTGGCAGGATAACGTTGGTCAGAGTGAGCCACTTGAGTATCGATAAAGCTTCTGATGGGATGGACGACCAGAGAAAAAGGCGAATAGACAATCAACAGATGGAAGCAAAAGATAGGAAGATTAAAACTATAAAAGAAGAGCTAGTAAAGCAAATGAAGGGGGGAAAGAAAAGGAAGGGCCTCCTCGGCCACAGGCCGAGGAGCATTCCCTCATTTGTAAGAAAACACTTAGCCATTTTTAACGATAAGTTTGGGCATGGTGATCAACGGCCAGCGCCTAAGCCTGTCAGCCCACTCTCTATAAATGTATTGTTTGGGCTTGTTGGGCTGAAAACCCAACACTCAATTCAAATTGAGTCCATACATATGCTTATAGATCATATAGTAAATAATATATAATTGACACAAAATTTGACATGTGTATTAAGAGCGTAAAAAACATGTAATTCAATGATTAAATTTTCAAAATATGTAGCAATTTTTATTTTATAAAATAATATTGTAGTTTTAAGTTACAACTAATTTTGTAATTAAACTTTATCTTTTTGCAAATATGGGATATAATAACATCAATATTATGATTTTGTAAGAATATTAAAAAAAAAAATTATGAATTCAAGCATGTATAAGCATTAAACCCTCGACCAACTCTGTACAATTTCTTTTTGGCAATCATACTTACAAAAGACAAAAGTTAGATAGAAATCTTTTTTACAAACTTAAATACACGGTACCTTCGATCAGCTTCAGTTTTTCGAGTCAAACCACGCCATGTATATGTTAATGAATATATATATATACTAATCATTAATATCATTAAGAATACCAAAAAGAATATACATATACTACTCTTGACTCATTTATATTTTTTTTATCTTTCTATTAATATTCTCTATCATCACCTACCTTCAGCACGTTCTTTTAAAAGATCTCTAAAATTTTTATTTTCTTTTGATCAATGTCTTCTATGATTAAAAGATCTAGAATTTTTTTTAACCCAACCCATTATGTAATGATTGATTTGACTATTTATTTACTTATCATATGATTATTAAGTTATTTTTTTTATATACATAATTATAATAAGATTATTTATTGTTATATATATATATATATATATATTATTCTACAAAAAATATATTTGATTCAAGTCAAGAGTCCTATAATAACTTACTGGTATTACTAGATTTTCTTAACAATAATTGTGATTCAAATCCCTCTCTCTCACTTGTTGCAAAAATTGATTTTTTTTTTTTTAAACTAACTCATTTCAAATTGATTTCTTAAAAATATAAATTAGGGGAAAAAAAACCTATATCAAAGTTTTGTCTAATCTTAAGACTTAGAGAGTTAGTTTGTATTTGGATGATTCTTTTTTATTGATTTTTTTTTTAATTACTTGGATGAATTTATTTCAATTGACTACTTATTTTGTTTAAAAATAAGTTCTTTGTTTAGAAGAAAATGAAGTATAAAGAAAGTGTGTTTACTCAAATAAATAAAATAAAGTTTATGATCTAGTAATGGACTATATGAAAGTAATATTAGCTAGAATCCTCAATCATAATTTATTATCTAAATAAATTATGAAAAATGGTGTGAAAGAAAAAAAGGCCTATCTCTATCTGTGAAACTTAGGTTGATACACTAATTTTTCTTTTGTATTTTTCACATTATCAAACCGAAAAAAGTTGATACACTTTCTTCGATATTTCCTACTAAACAATCTTATTGGACCTACGAAAAAGACCAAACAAAGTAGTCTAAAAACAAAATGCAGTCCTTAGCATTTATTGGTCAAAAAAACATAATTTGTGAGAACTCTTTGGCAAAACAAAACAAAACAAAAAATCACATTAAAAAGAAAAGGCAAAAAAAAAAAAAAAACAAAACGCATTTGTGGGAACTAGCTAACTATAGGTGGGAAATGGCTCAGCCTTACAAGACTTGAAGACTTCGTCTAATTAGAATGTGGACAATGGATTGCTTTACGAATTTAGAGCATTGATCGAGCATGCATTGAAAGCTTCAAACTTATTGGGCATATTACTCAAGAATCTGGTGACCTTATTTTTACATATTTATTTAATAATTTTACTTGATTAAGAACTACCAGAAACTATAACAATATATAGAATTAATTAAGCACTCTATGTGTGTTAAATTCATCTAAAAATGCTCATAAAAGAGGTCAAGAACTATTATAGCAAACATGACACAATGTAAATTGCTAATAATCAATAGATAAACATGTAGCTGAATGCTGAGGACAACTCTAGCACAATACAAGATACTAAGCTTCAATTCTAAATCTACAACAATAGCTAACTTCAAATACAAATCGGCCATACAATACTAAAAAGATTTTTTTTTTTTTAACTCTTTCACTAATTGATTGAAAAAGAAAGAGAGCACATAAGCCAGTCATGATGAACATTCACTAATTTCGTTAAATACATTTTGGGATCATTGTCCCATTGTGATGACCAGCATAGTGGGAATAATTCAAATATTTAACTCTATCTCCCTTCCTTCTAGCTACTAATGAAGCATTTGTTGGATCAAAATAGCACATTCAGTTTATTAATTCTTGTAGTCTTTGGCACACCCTTGTAGTCTCAACCCCAACTCTAGAAATTTTGACCTGGAAATTCATAAAGAAAATGTGAATTGTATCAGCATATGTATCAAACTTGATATTCACATATTATTTATCTACAAAATTGGGATTTAACTATTATAAACTATGTACCTGAGCATGAACGGTATGGAAAACTTTATCACCCACAGTAGAAAAGCTAGCACTGACAACTTCAGCTCCTTCCTCCTCAAGAATACTAATAATTTCATACACCATGAAGCTCTTTTGCAACCCACTTATAACAATCACTTCGATACTGGAACCCAAGTCTTTTAAATCAAATACAGGCAACCTTGAGCCAAACATCGTTGTATCCATTGTATTACTGCCATTTTCTAACTCCATTGCTTGTTCCTTCCGAATCTTTAATTTTTCTATGTTTTCCTTCAGTTGCGTTATATAGGTGACAGCGAAATCGAGCTGATCTTGTTGTGAAATTATGTCCTGAGAGAGAGAGAAGAAAGAATTAGTAGTAGTAATTAAAATACAAATTATTTTTTCCAATTATCTTGTAGCTCAACTAATATTTTATGATGTTTTTAAAGAACATGTTCGGGATTCAAATCCTCCCTTTACCAATTATCAAATTAAAAAAAAAAAAAAAATACAAGTTACTATAACTTACAACCGAGTAAAATACAAAAACTATAGCAAGATCTTGTTCAGCTAGATTGGTACACTTGAGTTGAACTAGTAATGGGACAAGATTTAGTTTAAAATCCCTAGGTGTTATACCTTAGTAATATGCTTAACTAGAAATGCCTTTAGTAATATGCTTTTTTAGTTGAACTGTGAAGGTCATTATGTCGTTGTGGTTGAAAAAGCTCCAGCATAGATACTTCACAGTGAAAACTTTGGAAATACTTGGGTCTGTTTAGATATCGTTTATTGCTAAAAATTAAAAACTAAAAACACTAGTAAAATAATTTTTAAATATTTAAATTGTACCATAAGACTCAGTTTTAGAGAAAAATTTACAAAAATTCATACTTGCAAAATCCATAAACAATGGACAGAACTCACACAAAAAAAGCAAACGTGCGCACGTCTACTATTTTCAGTGCAATCCAAACCTATCCAAATCTACACTCATAGCTACTTCACAGCGAAAACTTTAGAGACATCTGGCTAGCTATGCAATATGCTATAGAACCTTAAGGTAGACATAATTCTTCCTTTTAAAATTTCTTTAAAAACACACACTGAATTTTAAAAGTTTCTGTGAGTCAAAACTGCAGAAAATGACAAAGACCCAGAAGAAAGTTCAGCTTGCGGAACCCAAAATGACCACAGTGGTACCTTTCTATTTCGGAGAAAATGATATATTGTGAATTATTGCAGATCTCTAGGGGAAAATATCAAAAACATCATTTTCGAAATGAGATATAGACAAAATTAATTAATTAAATACAGCATATATACCAGACAAATATAACGAAAAGAAAACACTACAAAATACAGTTTTTTTGGGGTAGAAATGATTGAGTTGAATTCCGTCCTTCCAAATAAATTGGAGAAGAAAATTAAGTAGTGAATGAGATTAAAAACAACCAAATTCACCTCAAGAATAATTCTTTATCTGAGTTGGATATTCAAGCAGTAAAGCATCAATAATTTCATAAATACAGTATGAGCTAGGAAGATGAATTATTGGCAGATATTTCTTGGTTTCGAGTGGGAGGGAAGGCCTCATGGACCACTTGTCACGAAAAACTTCAACCAATTACTACAAAGTAGCAAAGAGATAAGAGTACTGTAATGACTATGCTATCCGTAGCAATTAATGTTCTTCCATCCAAGAATTAAAACAAGGCCAGGACCAAGTTGTACCATATGTTTCACAACTACTGAATTCATTTCCTCTTCTTTTTTATTAACCTATTACTTGGATATCTACGTTGGAAACACCACGAAGAAAAAGAATTCTGACAAAACTGCTGAATCCTAGACACAATTATGATTTTGGATATCTTTCCCTCCAATCAAAGTTACCAATTTTTATGATTAAAACAAAAACAAAAACAAAAAGTTTATAGTATTTTTATTAATTTAGCTTGAGCTTGTACAGACTTATAAAACTCACCCTGGTGGCTCTGGAGTGGTTGGCAGGAATAAGAGAAGAAAGCTTGAGGCATAGGCTTTTCATTTGCATTCTGCGATTTTTCTCCACCATCTTTCTATCAAGCTTGGACTTCTCACTACTGCTACTTGTCTTCATTTTCACTTTCAATCCTACTTCCCTCTCTAAAGCACAAATTAAGCATAAATGCAAGAAATAAAGGTCTGAAACCAGGCAAAGAGAAACAAAAGACTGGAAGAGTTTATAAGAAGAGGAGGAGCTTTTATGCTCAAGATGTAAGCGTTTATATAGACAGACATGGTCATAGCTTTGAGGGGGCCATGGATAAGTACTATAGTAGCTTTGAATATTTGGAAATGACGTAGGAAGGCTCCGATGTCAAAGGCCGCACGTTAAAGAGAGAAGAGAGCTGGGGCCAACAGCCCTTACTCATTTCCGTATCTAATTTCACAATTTATTGGTTTGTATCCGTGATATTTGCTGCTACATATCAAATGCATGTCACTGGTGGATAAAAAGTGACGGATTCATATAATTAGTGATAAATAAATAGTGTTGGTAACTAAAAGTTATACAAATCAATAAGATATAAAATTAGACGCATAATTAAATATGATCCATAATAAGCGATCAATCCAAATAATAATTAGACAGAAAATATTCATCCCTCACAGTCGTGTAAATCTGAAATTAAAAATGAAATTCGTAAATATTTTTCTAAATTTATCTTGAAATACGACAAAACGGAACTGTGACTAATTTATGTTGTGATTCCTGGTTCCCCTTTTACTACGTTAATTAAAGTTTGTTTTGTTTGAACAAGTGGTGGGCTGACAGTGAGTGCCACTGCTACTCGTAGCTGACTCTTGACCATTGGACTCTTCAAAATTTTTTTTTTTTGTCCTTTTCTAAATGCCAAAGCCGCGGTTACACCGTCCACCTTTTAGTTTTTTCCGTATTTTTTAAACATCTGAGTTTCTGTTGTTTACTTTTTCAGTTTTTCCTTTCATGAGGAGCTCAGAAAAATAAAAAATGAAAACAAAATAAACTCAGAAAAATAAAAATTTGGTGTCAAAATGGTTGTAAGCTTAACTATCAAAAAAAAAAAAAAAAAAAATTGGAAGGATGTAATAAGTTGCTCAATATTAACATTTTCTTGTGTACTATTTTGCATATTTTATCAAATAAAATTTCTAACTTTTATCTTTTTTTTTCTTTTTCTTTTTTTTTTAAAAAAAGCCACAGTCAGATGCTCAAACCTTGAGGTTTGGATTTATCATTTATGTTCCCCTTTAAAATCCTAATCTGTTAATGGTTAATAAATATTTAAAATATTTTAATGGCATAAACCAATAAATCATGGCTTTAAAGATACTGTTGTGTTGACTATTTGTACAAATTTTTTGAAATATTATAAATGATAAGAAAATGTCTATTTAAAATCTATAATAAACAGTAAAAAATATCATTTTATTTTTAGCAGTCTCCTTATACTTGAATTTCTTTAAATGTTTTTTTAAATTTTTAGTTAAGATTGTTAATTTTTACGCATTTATTTTTATTTATTTCATATTAATTAATTATTAAATTAATTATAACATCATTAAGGTCTAACCTCAATTTGACCTCGGTCTAACTTCAAAAATTTTGAACCTATTCATTTTTCAATTCTTTGTACGATTCAGGTTTCCAAAAACCATGGTTGCAATATGAATTTCCCTCTTGCTATATATGCTTTAGATAAATTCAATTTAGCCCTAACTCTATACACTTTTGCGGTTTGGAAAAAACCTACAAATTTCATTCATTTATTCACTTAGTTTGGAAAAGAAAATAATATTCTAAGCTTTAGGTGGACTAAGTTGCACGTGGGAAAGGAGTGAAATGGGGATGTGTTATTTCAAAGTAGCTAACATGGAGGTTAGGGTTTTCATTTTGAGTTGTGCTTAGAACAAAAATATATAAAATGTGTTGTATATATATAAAATATATAAAGAGTGCTTGCAAATAATAAATCATTCACAAATGTGTTTTTAATTTTTTCTTTTTTCAAAAACTTATATATTTATAACATACTGTATTTAAGCTTTTCAATTTTGACATTCTTGGTATATAACCTTTAAAAAAAAATTAGTAAAACATTGGCCTTCTTAGAGCCAACGAATTGGAAAATTTTCAATGATAACTCCAATATTCAACAATTAGTTTATTTGATAATATATTAAGAGCTCCATTGTTGCAACAGTAGTTGACTATGTTATCTGGTATCAGTACAAGTTTTGTTATACCAACAAAGTCTTTGTTTGACAATCGTCAATGAGAAAATTGGCTTAATTTCCCACTAGCTAGTACAACATTTATGAAGCTGACCCTTTAAGAGTTTAATGTTCTTCTTATTGGAATTTTTCGAGGACCAAGACCCAACATAGTTTCATCTGAAAATCGTGGTAAGATAGGCTTTCCTTCCCTTAAGATGTGAAAACTCTAGAAAATTTTAAGGCTTTCCTTCCTCAATGGTTATTTTCTTTCCTTTCTTGGTTTTCTTTTTCCTAATTTCCGTACCAGCCGGATGGAAGATGCATTTGAATGCATCATTGCATCAACATTTTAATATGGGACCCACCCAGAAGTTCGAGGTCATTTTGCTACAGCTCTCTCTCACACTAGAATCTTATATCTCTAGGTACTAGTTAGGAGCAGAAGATGCTTTTCCGTCCAAGAACTGTAGCTCAATTTAGGAAACCTCTCAAGCGTAATAGCTGTATGCAACACGGTTTTAAATATGAAGTAGAACAAAGACATCAGAGAATTTCTTAGCGTGTGGGAGGTTTAAGTAATAAAAAAGCATTAGTAGAAATTATTGGTGACAGTAGTGAAATTTGGTAACATGAAAGAAAACAATGTTGGAATCAAAACTCATGGCCAAGACCAAAGTCGTTTTTCAAGCAAATTCCATCATTTAACCATTGAAATTTGTGTTTTTATCGTTTTTATTAATATTTATTTTCTTTTAATTTAAAAGTTAGAATAAGGTCTCGTGTATTTTAGAATATTTCTTAGAAACAGCAGTTTTTAATTTCATAATTATCTCAATCTTGTTGCTTTTGGTATATTTTACTATTTTACCACCTAATTTGTGTTTAGTGCAAATTAGAATTTTGGTGGGTGTTTTCCTATCCGCCCTAGGTTTTCTTTTTATTATTTAAGCATATTGTAGTCTTGAAGGCATTCAATTACCAATTAATAAAAAATTCAGACTTCCGCCTATTGTTTCTTTTTAATAGATTCTAAGATCCTATTACTTTGTAGATTCAAGGAACATCTTGTAGATTCAAGATTATTTTTTTGAAACAAACATGCTTTGTTTATTGTAGGTATTCTGCTGCATTAAAATATATATGAGATTTACATGGATAAATCTAACATATATGAGAGAAAAGTTTTGTAGCTACTATGGGAGCGAGAAAAAATAAAAAGTTAAATTACTCATTTGGTCTTCCGATTATAAGATATGGTTTAATTTGGTCAGTCAACTATAATTGTTGACGATAATAAGTTGAAAATCTCTAATAAAAGACTAATATGACTTTGAGGTGTGTATAGAACGATATAGAGGCGATAATTATCCACACTTTGAAAGAGTAATTTGCCTTTGGATTATAGGGAATTCACCTTCAAGAGACAAAAAGGTGACCAACTGCTTACATCAAATCTGAATTTTATTCCTAAGAGCTAGAATTGTCGAGGAAAATATGTATTTCACTAGAGTAATAAAAGAAAAGAAAAATATAGATTGTATGAGCATTCACAGCTGGCATGGTATATGCCATATCTTGCCACCATTTAAGTACAAAAAAACAAAGATTAACAACTGGTCGCAGTTGGCATAAAGCTAAAAAAATTTGCAATACTGCTACAGTACCATCGCAAATTTGCGATGGTATTGTAGCAATATTGCAAATGCAAAAATTATTATTTTACTCTCTCCACTGTCTCATTTGCATGGTCAATAGTGATATTGCAGTACTGTAGCACTTGCGATGGTGATGGTACTGTAGCAGTATTGCAAATGCAAAAATTATTATTTTACTCTCTCCACTGTTTCATTTGCATGGTCGGTAGTGATATTGGAGTACTGTAGCACTTGCGATAGTACTATAGCAATATTGCAAATGCAAAATTTATTATTTTACTCTCTCCACTATCTCATTTGCATGGTCTGTAGCGATATTGCAGTACTGTAGCACTTTTGCACGGTCTCATATGAGTCATGTCCTCTCTCCACTATCTCATTTTCTCTCTCTCTCTCTCTCTTCTGAATATATTATTATTTTATTATATAGATATATCATTTTAATGTGTAGTATGGTAAAATAAAAGTTGGGATGTTGAGTGTATTGCAAAATGATATTGTATAATTGATAAAGTAGCTTTTTGAGATGATAAAATAGAATATGATAGAATTTCCATCTGTGAATGCTCTAAAGAATCTGTTTCAGGTGAAATTATTCAGGACGTCCAGTGTTCTATACGTTTCCCTTACGTATAGGTGAGGTTCACATGTGAGCTAGTCTCACACATGTGACCCAAATTCATGTGGAAGGGAGAGGTGCTACACTAGGTATACGCAATAATTTTTCTGATTTCAAGCCCTTCATCTATGGAAAATGAAGAGTTTTGATTGAAAAATAGTGACTCTTCATTTGAATGGCCACCTTTCTACAAATCAAGACTTCAAATAATATTGCACTTTGTTAGCTCAAGAGCATTAGCGTCAAATTCCTTAAAATTTTCTCCCTATTTTGAGATAAGAACCTATTTTTCCTATTTTAGCTAACTAGTTTTCAAAACATCCACATCAAATATCAAAGTGCACAACCAAGCAAAATCCACAAATCAAACCCACACGGTTGGAATGCAATAGCAAGGCCTCTGACGACCTAATTGCTAAGATCCAAGTGATTGAGCTAATGCATCTCTAAATGAGCAAAAGAAGGAAAAGAAATGGCAAGAATTGGTGAGTAGTAAGGCTTGTAGCATTGACGACAATGTGAAGGAAGGAGAAGAGAATGATTTGTATCCAAGAAGCCATCACCGTGATTTATGAGAGGGAGAGAAAGAGGTCTAAGCATACGATTGCACTTTGTGAGAGAGAGAATGCAAAAAAGAAAATAAATGTCTAGGAAATGAACGATGCTCCCTAAAGATACGGAGCAACTCATGTAGCAAAATCCTAAAATGAGGAACATGTTAGGAGGTTGTTGTTGTGCGTGTATTTTTAGGCTTCTTCCCTTAATTGCTCCCTTACCCTATTTTAGAGGGATTAATGTTACATGTACAAACTATTTTAGAACATTTTTACAAAATGTTGATGTAGCAAATTTTTATTGGTTCTTATCTAGATCCACTACTAATATTATATTTTTATTTACAAATAATTACTGACCGCTACATCAATTGTTTGTAAAAAAAAAAAAATTGCAAAAAAATTTGTGATTTTAGAATTTTAGTATTTTTCTTTTAGAATTATTGATGCTGATGTCCTTACTCATCTAAAAATAATTAAAGTGAAAAAAAGAGAGATTTATTAAGGGTTTTAATGTGCTTGGAGTTTTTCTAGGTTGGACCCAACTTATTTTGATATGAAAATGAAGTCGTGGTTGAGATGGCTTCATTCCTATGAGATGTGAAAATTCTACAGAGAAAATTTGAAGGATGTTGGGTCTGTTTGGAATCTGTTTATTTTACTGAAACTAAAAACTTTTTGCTGAAAATACTATAAGATAAAGGTAAAAATTAATTGAAACAGTACAGTGGGATCCGTGAATAATACCAAAAAGTACAGTAGAGCCCATAAATAGGGGAAACTATTGTGTACTCTTGGAGTACTATAAATGTGTATTCCCTCTTCTCACATGAATGGTGAGTCCCATTAAAATTTATGGTAAGACCCACCATTTATGTGAGATGAGAAAGTACGTATTTATAATACTCTAGAAGTACCAAATAATTTATTTATAAATAGTAAAATAAACTGATTTTTTTAAATTAAAGCAAGTCATGTCAACTTATCAGTTATCATGCAACAAAAAAAAAAAAATAGGAAACTTACAGTATAACTGTATAAGAGTATCCACAGCAGTGGTGCTAAATACTTTTTTAGCACCACTGCACACAAAAGAAGCTCACAGTAGTGGAGCTATAAGCAAAATTTTTTGCTTCTTCGCTACAGTGCACATCTAAAAATAGATGTGCACTGTAGCTCACATCTAAAAAAAAATGTTATTTTATTTTGTGTTCACACTAGGATTAGAATATTTTATTTATTTTTTCTTCCTCCTCCTTCCCCGTTTCAACTCGATGCTCCTCTCCTCCTTCGACATTTTTTTTTTCTTTTTCCTCCTTCCTCCACTCGCTGCCGACCCAAGCACCTGCCTAGCGCCGATCGCCTCAGACCCGTTGCTCCTCTCCTCCTTCGCCATTTTTTTTTTCTTTTTCCTCCTTCCTCCACTCGTCACCGACCCAAGCGCCTGCCCAGCACCAATCGCCTCAGACCCATTGCTCCTCTCCTCCTTCGCCATTTTTTTTTTCTTTTTCCTCCTTCCTCCACTCGTCACCGACCCAAGCGCCTGCCCAGCGCCGATTGCCTCAGACCCGTTGCTCCTCTCCTCCTTCGCCATTTTTTTTTCTTTTTCCTCCTTCCTCCACTCGCCGCCAACCCAAGCGCCTGCCTAGCGATCGCCTCAAACCCACGCCGCCGATCGCCTCCGGCCTCGTGGATCGAAGTGGCTTCCCTCACCTCCACTCCACTGCTGGGTCGTGGTTGTGCTTCAGCGTGCATTAGCTGTGGCTAATGGTAGAGTGGGTTTGTTTTATGGTGCTGTGAGTTTTTTTTTTTTTTTTTCCTGCTGTGGACTGGTGGTGGTGGTGGTGGTTGCGGGTGTGGCTGATGGTAGAGTGGGTTTGTTTTGTGGTGCGGTGTTGGCGGTGGTTGTACCGTGTTTCGTGGTGCTGTGGGTTTTTTTTTTTTTTCCCTGCTGTGGTGGTGGTGGTGGTGGTGGTGGTAGTTGTGGTTGTGGTTGTGGCTGTGGCTGTGGCTGTGGTTGATGGTAGAGTGGTTGTGGTTGGTCTTATGGTTGTTTTTTTGGATAAGAGGATATATTATTTTATTGTAATAGTTATATTATTTTATTGTGATATATATATTATTTTATTGTGTTGAAAGTTAAAAGGACAACGTTTAGTTACAAAATTAGTTGTAGTTTTAGGCTACAAACTCACTTAAAAAAATAAATATTACTGCATATTTTGAAAATCTAACCGTTGAATTATATGTTCTTTACGCACTTAATGCACATGTCAATTTTTGTATCAATCGGATATCATTTACTATATAATCTATAATCTTATATTTTATGCATAATTTTAAATTACAAAAACTTGCAATTTAAAAATTTATTGATGACATATCTATTGATCTTTAATTTTCTTGAAATTTTACAAACATGAAGGATATAAGAAGAAGATGCAATCCAATTGTGGATTTGTCAAAATTCACCTCTAATAAAGAGATATTGAGTGAGTTTATAACCTAAGGCTACAATCGATTTTGTAGCTAAACTTTGTCCAAGTTAAAATAGATCTACTGCTGCAGTATGTGTGTAGTTAAAATAGATAAAGTGACTTTTTATGTAGTTAAATTGTTAAAATTTTGCCTTGACTGCTGTGAATGTTCTAAGCAAAGAAAATCTATTTAAGTAATTTTTCTTTCCTTTATTGGATTTTTTTTTTTTTTTTTTGGTCTAACTTCCGTACTAGCCAGACGGAAGATGCATTATAAAGCATTATTGTATCAACTTTTCTACAGGGGACCCAGTCCCTAGTCCCTAGTCCCTACAACTCTACAAGAAGAACAAGGTCCTTGAATCTAGCCGGCTATGGACAGAAATGCTTTTCCGTCCAAAGTACAACGCTGTGAGAGCATTCACATTCAATGTAAATAGTATATGTAGGAAAATTTTAGCATCAAGGTACAAAACAACCTCATTACTCAGTCTTGTACTTATAAAAAGTTTTACAACAGTGTTACAGTAAACTTTTACAGTACAGTTCACCCGTTGTAAGCTTAATTTTTTTTTTTTTGGTAGTATATATTATTTTATTAAGAAAGAGATTAGATTATATTATTTTATTGGATAGTATATATTATTTTAATGAGTTGAATTGGAAAATAAAAGTTGGAATGTTCGGTGTGTTGTAAAATAGTATGATATAATTGATAAAGTAACTTTTGAGATAATAAAATAAAATAGTATGAAGATTGCGGATGTAAAATGCTCCAACCCAATAGAAATTTGTAGAAAACCTCTCAAGTCTCAAGCAGTGTTTTCCGTAATGCAATAGGTATTTGCAAAGATTGCTTTCGAATATCTGCGGGGATCAAGTGTATAAATCTTACATCACATATACATGTGAGAGAAATTTTGCAAATGTCGCATAAGAAATTTTTTATAATTTGTTCCCATCTATTTCTCTTTCCTCAATCTTGCATCAAATTCTACTATACTTTCCTTTACTCCCTTCCATTCATATTAGCCATAAAATCAGAATAGATTTTAAAGTATGGAGAGAGAGATCTCGAGATGGAAAAAAGAAAAGGTTAAATTATCATGTGTCTTCCAATTAATAATGTCACTTTAAGGTGTATATAGAACAATCGATCCTTAAGATGATGATTATCTACATCTGAAAGAGTTTGCCTCCGTAGTGGTGTTTTTTTTTTGGGTTTCTACCCTAAATTGCTCCCTTGAACTATTTTAGGGGTACTGGTTCTAATGCTTTTACTATTCTAAAAGAGAAAAAAGATGTATTATGAGTTTTAATGAGCTTAATTGGAAATTTTCAAGGCCCAGGATACACTTATTTTGGTCTGAAAATGAAGTCGTGGTGGAGATGACTTCCATCCATTGAGATGTGAAACTCTCTCCCATAAAATTTGAAGGATGTTTGTCAACTTATCAATTATCATCCAATGAAACTAATTAGTAAAGAAAATCACAATAGTCATTTATCTTTCCTGTATTTGTTCATTTTTTTCAAACTTCCATACTTGCTAGGTGAAGATGAACTTTCAATTCATTATTGGATCAGCTTCTCTAGTCTTCTAAGTGTGCGTTTGGATAGCAAACGTGTTTAGCATTTGCGTCCAAATCTGGGTCCCGTGCACTGTTCACGAGACCTACAAACCTCTTTTTCAACAAAATTTTTATTAAAAATGGGTCACACGGTATTATTTACACATTTTTAAATTATTTTGTTAGGCCACGTTTGGTAGACTGTAATAGACACTGTAATGTAATAGATATTCATATGGCATAATTATTCGGTTGTTTGGTTATGTTTTTATTACAATGAATAGTTATTCCTTATGAATAGCTATTCTTCAAAATGAGGAATAACTATTCCTTATCAAAAGTACTGAATATCTATTCCTTCATCTTATGTAATAACTTTTTGAAAAAATTTCCTAAAAAGTTATTAGTTGCCACATCTTCAAAAGGAAAAAAAAAATTTCCTATTTTGAACACCCTAAAATAAGTGTATTTTAAGAAATTTGACTTAAAAATGATTTAATTACACTTTTTTTTATACTCTACTAAATTGTAAATGCATATTCAAAATTCTATTCCTAAATGGTCATCAAACTAATGAATAATAATACTTTTACATTCCAACTTAATGTATTTTTTGTAATATTTATTTTTATTCTCATGTAATAATCATTACAGTAATAAACAGTATTCAAATATACCCTAAATAGTGAAGATTCTTTTTAATACAATATTATCACTTCAGCCTCTAATTCAACATTTCAACGTTAAGTTCTATATGGGACCCTCCCAGAAAATCAAAGAGGTCATTTAATTTTGCTACGGATCTTTAAGTAGGGCCAGAAGATGCTTTTCCGTCCAATAAAGATCTGTAGTAAATTTGTAGGAAACCTCATCATTGATGTAATGGATGAGGTAATATAGCTGCATGCAACATGGTTTTGAAATATATATACAGAATGTAACCGGGATCTCTTTTTTCTTTTTTTGAGAAACAGTAGTAGCGATCATTTTTGTCTTTAAAGTTTCATATTTGTCACTTTGCTCACACTTTTCGATACCGTAAGTCCGTCTATCCTTAACTTTAACTTTTGTTAATTATTAAAAATAAATTTTTAAGAATAAAAAGCTATTAAATTTAATTTAAGAAAAAAAGAAAAAGAAAAGCGAATTAGACCCATTATATTTGGTCAATTATGATTTTTGTTATGTAAGTTTTATTTTTTGTCATTTTGGTCTTATAAGTTCACATTTGTTGTCATCTTTAGTCTTTCTTATGGAAAAATATATAAAGAAATGGAGGAAGGATTAATGGTGACAATAAATGTGAACTTATAGAATTAAAAAAATTAAAAAAAAAACTAGGCATTTTAGTAAACTTTAGTGACCAACAATATATTTTGACTTAAAAAAAAAAAAAATCTCTCTCTCTCTCTCTCTCTCTTATAAAAGTAGAAACCTCATGCTGGAGTGCATGAGGTCCTACTATGTGACACTCTAATTTTATATTTAGTATTTTTTTACCTCTTCTCATTAAGTTTTTTTTTTTTTTTTACTGTTACCCAAAATATCATATTAACTTATTTTTACTATTATCTCATTAATTTCTTATTAATTACCTAAACTTACACCACATATTTATCTCTTCTTCATATCTTTTAGCATACTCACATTTTAGTATTAAAAACTAAAGAAAAAAAAATTAAGGACAAATATAACTAATTAGATAAGGCCTTGGGAAAAGATAGAGAGACACGAAAATGTTGTGAATTGTTAAATGAAATGCACTGTTTCACTATTACCAAAATAAAAGATTTGAAATTTATAAAATATTTGTAAGAGAAGGAAAAAGAAGGATCTGAGAGGCCGTAACTATTGTCATGCTAGCCTCCCACCACCATTAAACTATGGGTGGTTTTTTATTTTTATTTTTTAGCTTCTTACGAAGAACTCATTACTAACAAAATTTTATAACAATTAGGCAATAATATATGTACAATATTCTTCAAAACTATCTTCAATAAAACATTATAATATTATCCGTGCATTGCACGGACAACTTAGTAGTTTACAACAATGAGTGAATTTGATCATTGATTATCTTCATATATGAAAGTAGATATAACCACAGAAATACAAGAAGGCTCCTTATCCCCCCCCCCCCCAAAAAAAGAAAAAAGAGCTATTTGGGTGGTCTTGGAACCTTCCAAATCCAAGACATCTTATAAACTAGTTGTTGAGAAAATCTGGCTTGCACGTTGGATAAAGCAATAAACAAAACAAATCTAGAGATAAGATTGATTTAAAATATTGAGACTTAAATTGATCCAAACTCTTGTCGTGTACTTAACCCAATAAGAAACAAGTTTAAAACATGGGTAATAGTATACGCTGCTTGTGATTTTGTTATTTCAAATCTCTATCCAATCGATTCAAAGAACACCATACAATATGACAACAATTTCAACCACTCTGCCACATGACCTGACGATGACAATATATACATATGGATACATAAGGAAATTAAAAAAAGACGTCTATGAGTGTCCTTCCCTCTCAGAAATAGAAACATCCCAATCCCTAAATTAATGCATATCCATGCGCGCGAGACAGACAGTAACATGTTTGATGGGCTAGCTGAGCTCTCGTACATGGTTTCATTGTGTGAAATCAAATGGCTAAGTTCATTGTACAACCCGTGCATGAGGTTTAGGAATTCGTAGGACAAATTTTGTCGGGTAGCTAGAGAGGTTTAAAAAGGCACGTAAAAACGAAGTGTCCAACAGTATTGATACCTTTGTCACCTTGTCTGCTTGCTTTCGAAGCCTAATGTTTTCATGAACGTGCTAAGAATCCTCAGAGCACTTTTTAGTTTCTGCGTAAAACCTTGTTCACAGAAATTTCAATTTTATCATGAGTAAACTTTGGATCCATTGTTAAATATCATTTAGCTAACTGAAAGCCACGCTGTTACGTTTCTTTGGCTTTGAAACAGAGCAAAACTTGTAACTTCTAAAGGAACCCATGAGCAACCTCATCATATAACAATGAAATCTCTGCAAGAATGAAGTCTCTTGCATATAACAATGTCAAAAGCAAACCACACACCCATTGGAAAGCTACCACCCATCGTGAAGCTTGATAAACCCCCCTCCCTACTTATTAGCTTATAACATATGGACTTTTTCTTTTTCTTCTGTGAAAGTTTCTTGTCCATATAGTTAAGAAGCTATCCTCTATATTATATGTTAATTTTTTTTTAGAGATAGTTAATGTCTATTATGTTTTTTTTTTTTTTATTAAAGAAAGATGTCTATTATGGATTAGAAACCATTCAAAAATATAATATGAGGGAGGGGAAAGGAGAAAGGAGAAAAAAAAAGAAAAAAAAAAAAAAAACACTATTGTTAGCTTTAAGATAGTCAAAAAATGAAAATAGGATCTCAATTTTTTAAAAGTAATTTGTTCAACTTCATGAAAATTTGTATATAAGCAAAAAAGTATGAAGATAATTATATAATAAATGTTCGTAGTATAGCTTTAGATATTATAAACTGAATATTTTATGAATTTAAATAAACCAAAATTTTACAGAAATTACACTTAATATTTATCTAACTATTAAAAATTGTGTCATTCACTACTTGAGTTTTGGCTATAAAAATATTGAAATATGGATTATTCATATGAGAAAAAGATGATTAATAGATAAATACAATATAATTAATATGATTTCTTTTTGTGAAGTTTGTTTAATAATTACAATAAAATATTAGTTAGTAATCAAATGAATAGCTTTTAATTTTTCAAATCAGTCTCAAATATTATATATTCACACAGTATGCGTAATTATGTGTATCATTGATAAATCCACCCCCTTCTTCGACTCAAATCCTGACTCCACCTCTGCTTAAAGGCTCTATGAAAAGGGAGCAAAATAAATTGATTTTACTACAAAACTAGACCTTAGAAAAATATTTATACAAAACCTAGCTGAACCCTTCCAATTCTAGTAGGACTATAGGTTGCTTATCCTACAATTACATATTTGGTCTTCACAACACGTTTAGGCCTATTTAGGTTTAATATATCTAACATCCTTCTTCAAATACAAGGCGACAAGTCAAAGATGAGCTTGAGTTTGGACAAAAAGAGGCAAAAATGACAAAGAACAAGGGATTTGATGAAGATATTAGCATGCTAGTCCTTAAAAACAAAATATCAAAGATAGAGAATCTCGTGAAGAAGGTGGCAATAAATGAAATGACAATCAATCTTAATATGTTTTGTTTGTTCATGGAAGATGAGATTGTGAGCAATTTGAATTACACTCCTGATTATCCCAATTAAGTGGTGTGACATGCATTAGCAATAAAGACATCCATATCCTTAAGATGAAAAGAAGCAAATGAGTTCAATGTGTCAAACAAAGCACAATATCTAGCCTTAGTACTCAAACCACTGACAATAGTTTGCCGTTCACTTCACTCGAAATCATCGCATCCCTTAAAAAGAAGCAATAAATATATGTTGTTATATACAAAATTACCCATTAGAAAATATTTATATAAAACCTAGTTGAACCCTATTCCAATCCTAGGACTATGTTGCTTGCTCTGCAAGTACAGATTGGGCTTTACAACACGTTTAGGCCAACAAGCTCTAATGTATCTAAAATTTTTTATGAAAAAACTCACTAATCAAAATAAGATATGCTAAATAAACAATAAGTACTCCTTAAACAAATGGAAAAACTTAGGTATACTTACGTAGATTATGATAATTAAATTTTTTTAACTGAATTAAATTACACGTTTGTATTAGCCAATCAAGCAAAATTATTGTTGCCTTTGCCATTGATAATTAAATTCAACTATGTGATTTATTAGTTTATACAACCACATGGTTATATATAACTAGCTTATAATTCCATACATATGCATGGATGTACTTAAAAGATACACATTAAGACGCATAGTATAATAATCTTACATATATAATTTAAATATTATTAATAGTCATTCTTATATATATATATATATATATATATATATTTTAACTCTTTAAAAAGTCTTGTAAGAATGTTATTAGGTAGAAAATGTAAGTTGTCCATTTTTTAAATATTTTAATATTCATTAATTCCAGACTCTTTGGTTTTTGTGCACAATAACTCATTTGAATGGATATTTATGATATGGTCAGACATTTGATTCCAAAATTAAAAAATAAAAATCTCTCTAAAAAAAAAAAAATTAGAACACATGGCGCAAAATTGGACTTCAATTGTAGAATCTAATTAGATTTTCTCTAAGTTTTACCCATTAATATATATATATATATATAATTTTTGTGCCAATTGAATTATTTTTAGTTATAAAAAAAGGTTCATAAATATAAAATAATTCAAACTCTCTCTATCTCTAATTTTATATATAGTGTTAGATATATGATTATGTTTTTTTTTATTTATTTATATTAGACTTCTCGTTTTCTACTCTAAATTAACTCATTTGGCACAAAAATTAAAAAACTTTGATTAGATGGAACATGTGTAGTAAAATTAAATTCTAATTTAAATCTAATTTTTACACTGAACTAACTAACTTGGTTCAAAAATTTTAATTAGATGGGACCCGTAGTACAAAATTAGAATCTAGTTGAATTCCAACTTAAAATCTAATTGGATTTCTCTCAGTTTTACTTATTAATATATATATATATATATGGCTTATAAACTTGAATTGTTTTTAGTTCTACCAAAAAAAAAAAAAGTTCATAAATATAAAATTATTCAAAATTAAGTTTTTTTATGGTTTACTCATATTAGACTCCTCGTTTTTTACATTAAATTAACTCATTTGGTATCATTTGGTATAAAAATTATTAAAAAAAAAAAAAAAAAAACTTAGATTAGATGGGACACATGTCGCAAAATTAAGCTCTAATTGAAATCCAATTTTTACATTGAATTAACTTACTTGGCACAAAAATTTTAAAATTTAGATTAGATGGAACACGTGGTACAAAACTAAACTCTAATTGAATTCCAATTTGAAATCTAATTGGATTTTCTCTCAAATTTACCAATTATATACTATATAGATTAGGATACCTAAGGTATAGCACCTAATTAAAGGAAGTGTACTTAACTTCTATCCAATCATTAATATATAACTATGGATGGTCAAGAGTCTTGTAGCATAGTGGCATAACATATTGATGTTCTTCTTTATTAAAAGAACCAAAGTTCAAATCTCCACTTCTCTATTATTGTAACTATCAAAAATATAATTAAAAAAATAACCGAGGATGAAGATATGAAATTGAGAGATTTACCATTTCGACACCAAAAAAATTCTATAGGCCGGGGTCAAATGGGGGTTTAACACCTAACTACCAGAGGGACTAGATTTGTAGAAACATCACCCTCCTACCTAAATAAACCTCTCTTTCAACACTAAAATCACAACTAAAAATTAGAGATTTAGGCTTTTCTTCAATATGCATCGTATTACTCCCAAGATAAATTAAAAATAATTTTCTAAAAAAATTTCATATATTTTTAATAAATTTTTTGCCTCGACCATATATAATATTGGACCATCTGTATGAAAGTAATATTAGTTTGGCTAGCTATTATTAGTCTTGGACTTATATGTTGAAATTGTTTTTGTTTGAACAAGGCTATTGGATGATTTTATTATTAATTGGTGGTATTAATTAATTAATGATAGGGGCAATTTACTTGTTATAAATTAATCGAGGGGTTGATTGATCTATTTTAGAATTTTGTAAGGACTTTACAATTACAACTCACCCTATAGTTTGGGGGCATTGTAGACAACACTTTCTGTTTATTGGGCTAAGTCTCCTGCTCAAACGACGAGAATCAAAGAGTACAAGAAGTTTTAACCAGGCTTGGACCCCAAGGGATGGGAGCAAGAGGTGGGGGGCTGGGGGCTATATATATTATATAGTGATGAACTGTGAATCATCTAAGCTGTCCTACTTGAATTGATTTGGTTTTTTTTTTTTTTTTCCTAATTAAACCACCAGTTTTTCAGTTTTCTGGGGTTTTATTATTATTATTTTTTATTTGGTTTTAGGTGATAATCAAAGAGATAAATGTTGGTTTTATGGTTTTTTTTTAATTATTATTATTATTATATATAAGATAGAATTTCGACTTATGACATCAGTTTTATAATGCAATTCTTTATCATCAACTTCAAGTCAAGATACTAATTTGTTTTTGGTATAGACAGAATTTGAACCTTAAACCTCTTTTTTAACTAATAAGAGATTTTATCTAGTTTGGTTTAATTTTTAATGACAATTATAACTACTATGCTTGCAAATAATAATAGTAATAACTACTAGAATCTCTCTCTCTTTCTGATAGAGATATAAGATACAGTAAAAAATATAGTTTAAGTAAAACAAAAACATGTATAAAGTGTTCTAATTTGATGGAATTTGACTTTTTATTCTTTAAACATTTTTTTTTATTCGACTATTCGAGATATCATTTTGAGGAATGACTTTTTTAATGTGATATATGCATGAGATCATTTATCATTAATAGAGGTAAAATTTGTCTGCTAATGTTAAATATTGATAAATCTATATGAAAATGATATTTTGATGATCACATAGATGAATATTCAAGTTATAACAAAATTGGTGATAAAGTGTGGTCATTAAAAGAACGTTTTTCTTTTAAATGATTTATAAGACTCATTACCGAAAACCATGGGCATTAATTTGGAACTTGATTTGACAATATTCATCCACTTTGACTTTCAATATGATTTACAGTGGCAGCTCTAAGATTATTTTCTAGAAAGTTCAATAAAAAACATAAATTAAACAAAATTTTAAACAAAAGATAAATAAAATATATCGACTCACACAAAAAAAAAAAACAAAAAACAAAAAATATTTAATACATAAAGTTTTAAAATTGCCTTCTACAATGTTTCGTATTTTGAAATTATTATATAATTATAGGGTCGGTTTTTGTAGCCCAAGCCCAAAAGATATGGGTTAAAGGCCCAACGAACCCAGGACAATGAATTTGTAGAGAGTGGGCAAAAGAGCTGGACTGGTTATGAAGTAAACAATGGTTAGCTAGGTTACTTGCAGTGATGATAACATGAAATAATACTTAAACAACTCCATGAATGAATGTCCGAAGAGATGTTTTATTAAGTGAACAGTGATTATAACATTCAGAGCTACAGTAAAGCTTCTCTTTCTTTCTCTCTCGTGTCCCTCTTATCAGGGACCCTTCTTCTTTATATAGCATCCTCTCCCATCATCTCCATCGTCCACCTGTTCTTCATCTGCGTATCTACTTGAGTGCATGTCACGTCATGTGCTTACTTTAGTTCTTTATGAGTGGCGGTAGCTGAGGTTACACTGTTCAGGGGTGTTCTCCACATAAATGTAGCCAGAAAAGCTGTTGCAGTGCATTAAATACGGTGGTGGCAGCTTTTCCTTTAGATATCTCATCGTTCTGATCATCTCCAGACCTACCCAGAACTTATCATCATCATTGGGATCGCTAGGAAGATTATACGGACCTTCCACACGTTTGTTTAATTAAGGCTATTTGTGGCCGAGGAGTGAGACATCTTCAGACCAGTAGTAACCTCTTCGGACGGTACTCCCCCTCTACTTCTGGGCTTCTTGCCTTCAGATGGGCTGTCCCCACCCAACTATTGCTCCTTGGAAATATAATACTTCTTAACCCGGTACTCCAAGCCCGTTAAGTAGCTCTAGGTTTTTACCCTTCACAATAATATTTTCATTATCAATTCTATTAGCTACATATGTTTTAATGTACATAGTCAAACAATCATTCATGCACTAATTTCTCATTTGATTGATTTATTTAAAATTTCTTAAGATCTAAATGATTATATAGAATGTTCAAATTTTTATTTTAAGTGTCAAAACAGAAAAAATAAAAGGTTCAATTCAGGGGCTCCAAGTGGAGCCGCCCCTGAATAAGAACTTTCTCAGAGCATTATCACTTATCAGCACGTGAACCTAAGAAACTCATGGTCATTATCGACACCATCACGTAACTTTGTTCGCTGTTCTAGAATATTGCAGAATGTGACAAAGCATATATGGAAAGTCCTCAATTTCACGTCAGATTAGTATTATACATGTTTTTCTAATATGTATAGCGTGCAATGCATGACATTATAGCTCATAAAATAGCTTTGCCACGCCAAACCAAAAAAGTCGAAGTGTAATAATAATCTGCAAGAACTATAGAAATACATTAATACTCAAAATTGAAGAAGAATCGTTGAAACTTGAAATTTGGAGGAAAAATTATGGCTGATAATTAAGTTCAATACACAACAAAAATGAGGGGTTTTTGACAACTGGACCATTAAATTGGTCAGAATTCACGTAAGTGTAGTTGTACTTTTTTGATAAACACATAAGTTTAATTGTACTTGGGCAAAAAAGTAGAATTTTAAATAATTGTACATAGATTTGATAAGCTAAGCAAAGAAAAAAAATGCTATACTAATTAAGCGAGCACACATATGCATAAAATGGGTATGACAGGACCGGTCAAAAGAATGCTATACTGATTAAGCAAGCACGCATATGTATAAAAATGGGTATGGCATTGATAGGTCAAAGAAGGATAATTATTTTGGAGATTTTTATCTCTCCGAAGATTATGGAAAAGTCCATGGTGATATTGTCTCCAATTTTTTCACCAAAACCGAGTGTATTTTTTTGTGTCGTTGATCGAGTTTTTGCACCGACCAGTGTAAAGTAACATAAACCTTAAAATATAGTTAATGAAGCTCAAAAATCACTCACATATACAAATATACAAGCCATTGCAGATTATGCAAAACAATTATTTTTTATTTTTTATTTTAATTTTTTGTGTTTCTGTAAGATGGAAGAAAATAGTAAACTTGTAGGTGGTGATTTTTGTGTGTAAAAAGAGAGGAAAAAAGGATTAATTTTTTTTTTTAAATTGATATTTTAATGAAATGGAATATAGAATAAATAATCAAATGTGAATGTTAACTAAAATTTAAAAGAAAAAAATATTTTAAAATAGCCAATAATTTTATATGAGTTAATGTGAATGTTCAGATTCCCAATTAGTAGAAGTGTAGAACTTTGACGAGAGTACGTAAATTTTTCTGTAAGAAAATTGAGTGTACGTGGCAGAGTTGAAACTAGAAAGAGTATTTACAGCATTGTGGACTGTGGTACGAGAATCTAGAGGACTTCATAAAGGACCCATGAGTGGGCCTGAGTCCTGACCCACTTGAGTCTGGTCCCCATTTTTACATTCTAAGCTACGCCATCAAAGCCCTACAAGACGCAGCACTTTGATGGTGCATTTCTTTGGCTGCACTCAAAGGCAAAGCTGCGCATGTGCATGCTGTTTTTGCTTTTGCTTTTGACTGCACAAGCACAATCAACTCAACCCAACATGCACATTTTCCAAGTCTCTTTATTATTTACCTGCTTCGATTACCTATAACTTAAGCCTTAAGGAATGATCTAACTGAACTTGTTTTGTTAGGAAATAACTCAGATCTAGTTAGCAAATTTTTTGTTAATTGTAATTTTAACTGGGTTAGGAGGGAGCTTAACACTGCAGTCCATTGTCTAGCTAAATTTGCAGTTGTACATAAGTCTACTGTTTGTTGTAATTCACAGATTCTTCTTGCTGCAGTTTTGTATACTTGCAGGAAGGATGTTGCTTCTGCTTTGTTTTAATAATATGCTCGATTTATTATCCCAAAAAAAAAAAAAAAAAACCTCAGATATAGTTAGTAAGGTTACTTTTAAATCAAATTCAAATATATAGTTATATTGTTCAATTAAGTATAAATAATATCATCCGTTCCAATAATAATAAAATCCAATGTAATTATACGTTTGAATTTAATTTTTAAATTTAAAATATAGCATCCAAGAAATTACATTAGCGTAAAAACCGATACCTACTCACCAAAAATTTTGTTCCATCAAAATCAGTTTCGTATAACTCTCTATCTTTTGACTGCAGAAAGGAGAGGAATCAAATTTCAAATTAAATTTTTTTCTCATAAAGGAATTTGGACTTTACTTTTTCATGGATGGATACTGTCATACAGCTGATTTTTCTAGTTTCTTGTTGCCTTTTAGCCTTTTACTTGGCTGCTCCCATTTATTTATTTCTAGCCTTTGCAAATTAAACTCACAAAAAGGAAGGAAGAAGACAGTTGGGGAGTAAAAAGACCTATGGTATTGACCTTATTACAATCTTTAAGATATGTATAAACAATGGTCGGTGGTCCTAATTGTTGAACATTTAAATTGACAAAGAATATGAAATTGACAATTATATAAAAATTGGCATACAAATTTTTTTTTTTTAATGGGTAATGGTCAACCAAATATAATTACTATATTATTGAAGTGAGAAATTAAAGAACATCAAAACAAAACATAAAAAGTGCCAATTCACACCAAGCTAGGCCTAAAGAGATTAATGCTATCATCAAACTTTTTATAAAAATGTGAAACCTAATAAATTAATAAGCAATGGTCCATGTCATGTCATTCTCAAAGATCCAATGGCACACCTCAATTTGTCCTGGGCTGGACCCCAGTGCCACGAAGGCCCCATGCTCTGGGCCCCATGCTGACGTGTCAAGGTGACAGATGGCAACACCATGGTTGATCTTAGCCTTGCTCTCCACATCAAGAATGTGAGCCTCATAGACTCTAACTTTCGGCACAGAGTGACAATAATACAGTAGGTAAGGGTACAGGCTCTGATGGCAAGACACTGATTTGGTCACTTCTCCACCGTTGATTCCTTTGACTGACCCAATCATCACATTTTGCTTTGACCCACTCACATTTTCGGTGCTCCTCACCACCACATTGTGGCCCAAAACCGTGACTGCAAAGTCTATCATGTCCTCCACCGAGCCCACGCACCGCTTCGTCTCACCCTGGCTAGGACCCCTCTCGCACTCGGCCAGCGCGTTGGCCACCACGCGCCCCATAGCCGAGCCCTCCCGCGCGTGGAAAATCCCCGCAATCTCCGACAAATTTAAGGTCGAAAATGGTAATTTTGACAAAATGCCCCGGGGCAAAAACGACCTTTTGGGCATTTTATCACTAATGTCGGGCATCACCATGACATTTCCCTGCTTCAACATAGACTCCCTGAAAAACTTGCCCGGTTCCACCCATCTATTTACAGAACTGCCACTACCACGTACGGAACCAATAGTACTCTGTGTCACAGTGCTGAAATTGCTGTACTCAGAAAATGTGACACCCTTTAACGCGTACTCTTTGAATGAGCGGTCCATGCTATAAGATCTGAATCCTATTGACGTACCACGATTAACTGTGCCTTTACCATACTCTTTAAATGTGTCATTTCCGTGGTTAAATGATTTCCCATAGTTTGCGAAATTTACTTTCCCGGAATTTGAATTCCTAGCATAAGATTGAAAAGAATTGTCACCCACATTTGCTTTATATCTATAGCTTTGAAAGCTATCGATCCCTGAGCTCCCACCATTGCCATAGCTCTTGAAATTGTTATGTGGGTTATTACCTGATTGACCGTACACTTTAAACGAGTCGTTTGCACCTTTACCTGAATCGCCGTAGCTTGTGAAAGTTGAAGCAATGGTGTTGGAATTGCCGTCGTAATTGTTGAACTCGCTAGGTGTGGAGTGTCCATTCTTGTTGTAGACGGTGAAAGCTTGAGAGCCCGAGTTGGTGTCGTCGCTATAGGTTGAGAATGTGAGTTTGTGGTTGTTGGAGTCCGAGTTATAGATAGTGAATTGGAGATTGGGCACGTTGACGAGCTTGTCGTAGTTGTTGAACTCGCCGGAGCCACCAGTGGCTGCGGAGGCGTAGCTGGTGAAGTTGGTGTCAGCTACATTGCCGTTGTTTGCGTAGTTTGTGAAGGTTTCACTGTGACTCGTTGAGGATCTGCTGTATTTTTTGAACGAGTCCTTGAGGTTGTTTAACCCATCTGAGTAGTTCTTGAACGAGTCGAGCCCTGTGATCCTGGAAGAACCATAGTTTTCGAAGTGTTTGTTGGAGTAGGCAGCAAAGTTTGAGTCTTTGGTGAGGTTAGAAACTTGGGTTGTTGCTTGATTTTCGAAAGGACAGTACAAATTGGCTAAGGAACAAAAGGAGTTGAAGTGGGAAGAGAGTGCGTTTTGGGAAGCGAGGTTTGTGAAAAAGGCAGCGTCTTGAGCGTTGAGTGGTGAGGCTTTGGAGAGAAGGAATTGTGGTTTTGGGAGAGTGTTTGAGATGTGATTGTTCCAATAGCGGATGAGAGAGGCTTTGGGAGTGAAAGGGTTGGCTTGGACTTGGAGCGAAGAGATTGGTGTGATTGATTCAGTTGTTGTTGTTGTCTTGGCATGAGAATCCTGCATATATCAGACAAATTAACACAAGAAGGTTCATGCTATAGATAGATAGGATAGAGAGTGTAAAGCGATTTTGTGTAATGTAAAGCCAAAAACAAGAAGATATGAGAATCCTGCATATATCAGACAAATTAACACAAGAAGATTCATGCTGTAGATAGATAGGATAGAGAGTGTAAAGCGATTTTGTGTAATGTAAAGCCAAAAACATGAAGACCCTTAGATATACTTACATTGAAATGTGAGAGTAATAAGAACAAGAAGCAGATGAGAAAACTAGTCCTATTGATTTGTCTTTCCATTGTGTGTTTGTGTGTGGCTGTGAGCGAAAGAGAGAGAGAGAGAAATGGATGGTTTATTGAGAGCATATATAGAGATGCCTTCTCTTTTTCCGAAACTTGTCTGCTTTTGCTTTTCCAAGCATAGGAAAAGCAATTCGGAAATTTACTTTTGTTTTTGTTTTTGTTTTTGTTTTTTTTCCTTTTTTTCATATACCATTAATCCATTAATACAAAGAAAATAAAAATCATCCACTTCATATTTCATTTATCAAATTTTTTTAGATATATAAAGTATCTAAAAAGTCTAAAATATTTATATATAAAAAACCAATAAATATGTAACTTATTGTAAGTTTTTTTTTTTTAAGAAGAAGTGACTTATTGTAAGTGATTGAGAATAAAGTGAAATACTAAAAAAAGTGTTCATTATAAAGGATATCGGTAACTTTAAGGTACCAGAAAATTAATATTAAAAAAAATGAAGATATTATGCTTTTTGAAGTCAGCCATTTGGTCTTATATCAAAGACTAGATTACGCTATCATTAGAATGGGATCGGGTTTTATAAAGAGGATTGAAATGGGCACATTAAAATTTTAAAATAAACACCAAGCTCTCTCTCTCAATTAATAAAGATTTTGATAAATTAATATGCGAGTAATGAGTAGAGTAAATTATGGGAAATGGTAGCCAAAATGGTGTACGTGTTTAGGAAATCAAGAGCATAAATTAGTTATTAGTGGGCTGGAAGTGGTTCGGTTTCAGTGAACCACAGCATCGGGTTTCAAATCATTTGTGGAAAACGAAGAGTATAATCTAAGGGTTTTTTAACATCTTTCAATGTGACACAAATATCAAAAGGCTATAGCTAGTCCAAGATAATATAAGAAACTATTGTTTTGATTTTTGTAATAGTAAAATGGATCATTTATTGTACTCCCCATCCTGAAGGAGAAAAACAAAATAGAATGCTTTGCTTTTGGCTCATAGTGACCCACTAGTTAAAACTAGTGCACTGTGCACTGTGCTCTGTGCAGAACAGCTACAAGTGCCTGCTATAAAAGCATTACCGCGTTAGCAAGAAAATTAACAGAGCTAGAAAACCAAAAAATTAAAGTCCTCCTCTGCAAGTGCAACAACTACTGTTCCTAAAGTTAATTTTTTCTGGTCCAGATTTTCAAAAGCATGTCCAGTAGCTGCATTAATCATAACCTGTGTGCTTGTTCTATGGTGATATAACGCGGACTGCAAGTCGGCACCTAAAATTGCAGACAAGGAGCATGATATATAAAAAGCAAAACATCATACATAATGATTAACAACAAGAATATATCTCATGCATTCGATACATGTAACTTTATTTTATGAACGTGTGAGTATCTAAATCCGCTTGTTATGAGAGGAATGATAAATATATCGAATAAATAAGATAATTATGAGTTAACCACATCACATAAGAGGTGTAGAGCTGTGGGAATTATACTTAAAAAGTAATAACTCAAGAGAAACAAATATAATTCATCTATCAATTAACAATTATATCATATGCATATGTAATAAAAATCAATAATAAGATGTGAAAAATTTACATACTAGATTATGTTATTCAAGGACCTCACAAGCAATCAAAATGCTATCCCCAGCTGGTTAGGATTAACAAAAGCTTTATTTTCTCTTTCACACTCCCTTGCAAGTGTGACCTTGACAATATTTATAATATTCAGAAAGAACATGACCAGCCATAAAATTCTTCCTATTGTAATAACATTTCATGTAACAGAAATGTTACATTTATTAATAAACAACTTTATTAATTAGATTCATTAATGAAGAAGTTCATTAATGTGTTATTGCTTTTGTAACTCCATACTAATACATGGATACATCTATCGTTCATATCTAGAACTACTACAATGACAACACCTTTAATAGGAGTTCAAGTTACTAGTATTGACACGATAGATTTATTAAAGCCAACACTCAACGTGCATGAATCTCATTATGGAAGGACTTCCAAGATTATTATGCACTGACCCTCGAAAGACTAGCCCTTATTGTCTTCTATAGTCTGAGCAATTTTAACTTGCACCTCCTTTTCATCATGGTCCAACAATGTACCTATCAGAATAGGCTACATCATGATGGATATGGTCAAGTCAAGGACTACAATGAATGAATTCATAATGTTAGTCTACTAAATCAAGTAGACCTATTTCAATATATCAATATCTTACATCATAAAAATATTGCATAATTTCACAAGAGACTGAACATTTATTTGTTAATAATAAAGGCATTACATATATATATATATATATTATGTTGGGCCACATTATTCTAACAGAGGAGACTTTGCCTCAATAATTCTTTAATCTCCCCCCCTCCCCTCAAGTGATTAAGAAGATTTTGGGAGATGAGAAGTGTAGACGAAGACTTTATAGGTATATATACATATATACCAAACTTACCCCAAAAACCTTCTAAGTAACTTAGGCTTGTATAAAACCAACATCCAATCAATTCCCTCCATAGCAATGTGAAACAAAACCCATTAAGGGACGGTTTCATGAAACCACCCCGTCATAGTATGTGACTCACTCCCATAAGATATTTTTCGCCCATTAAGAGACCCTTTAGAGAGTTTATAGCTCAATAGTTCAATTGCAATTTTTAAATAAAGTAATGTTAAGAATAATACAAATTTTACTAAACAAACCTTACAATGTGATGTGTCAATTTTTAAAGACAAAGCAAAAAAGTTTTTATAAAATTTATTATGATTTCAATTTTTAAGTTGTTTTTTAATGATAAAATTAATAATAGTTTTAATGTTTTTCATAAGAAAAAGATATAATAAAAAAAGGAAAAAAGAATCACTACTCTGGCAGAAGAACAACCTAAGTGTTGATTAAGAATGAAGAATTTTGGATCCGATGGGCTATTGCACCATGCAATTACTATATCTATGTGAGATGTAAAAATTTCTAAGGTAAAAAGTAAAATATTAAAAAAAGAAATTACCCTATCAAATTTTACATCACACGTGAGATGATAATTGCATAGTGCAATAGGTCTCCAATGATGAAAACTTGGATAGTACATAGTTGATGGCTTTGCTATTTATTGGAAGAGTGGAGCCTTGGGGACAATTGTACGTAGGAAAAAGGGAACTGTATTTCTGGCCACTAAATACAACAAAATACTCATAATTTATGAGTGTCATTAATACATGGTGCCTACATAGTATGAACGTTTGCATATAACCTAATTTCAAGATACATATTGAGATCCAATTCAATACCACCTAATGCAATGGCTCTTAATAACTTAGATGGAGAGTTGGAAAAAAAAAAAAAAAACAAAACAACTTTCATTCTAAACTATTGAATAAATAAAATTTAAAAAAAAAAAATGAAAGTAGTAAAAACAAAAAAATATTTGTGATTAGAAGAGCGGGTAATTGCACCGATGCAGCCGATCGTAATCCACAAGCTACCACCTCCACAAGTCGGTATAGTATTACTATTTACTATTTAGTGTGTGTTTGGATATCAATGAAAAATTAAAATTATTTTATTATTCAGCTTATTTTTACTACTATTCATGAACACACTGTATTTTTGGTACTATTTATGGGTCACGTTGTACTATTTCAACTAACTTTTACTTTTATCTACGATACTTTCAATAATAAAATTTTAATTTAGTGAAATAAACAGTATCTAAACAAATCTTTAGCCTCTAAACATGTGGCCCGCATCTGGATAATTGGAAATGGAGGTTGAATGATGATGGACAACCCAAAAAAGACGGCTGGTTTTGCGCCTTTGCCTTTTTTACAAAGACTATAAAAAAAAATTAGTTTTGAGTACTGATGAGATTCCTTCTATTTTCATTATTATATTTATAGGTGTGTTGGACGTCATTGATAAACTTTTTTCCTTAAAAGCTAAAAGTACATTAAAAAAATGGGGCCGTTTGATTTGAAATTTTAAGCAATAATTTTTAATTTTTAATTTTTAAATAATATTATACATATTTTTAAAAAATACAAACAACATTATTAGAACAACGTTACCAAATAGGCTTAATTAATTTGCCCCTCCAGATTAGAGCACACCACAAATTTTTTTGGGGTGCAAAAGAAATATAATATCATTTATTAAAGTACTAAACTTTAGTACAAAATAGTTAATAATCAATCACACCTCTTGTAGTTCAAGTGTTAGCCCAACCATAAATAATGACATCTTTGAATTTATAACAATGCTGGGAGGATCGGAAAACAAAAACCAAAGATCTAACTAAAAATGTACTGAACTTATGAGTAGAAATGGTGGGCGAGCTTTGCTAGTTAAGGACAATGTGAATCCGTATGTTTCTAGGGAGCCCCCTCATCCACTTAGGAGAAGATTAACTTTGTGTTTGGAAGTTTGGAAGGGGTAAGGTGTTACGACCCAAATTTGTACTTCAGGATTTAGAGCATGATCGGCATGTTAATATCAAGTTTAACTTAATGCTACCATGAACCAACCTAAACTGAAGGTGCTTAACAAGAATTTGTTTCTTGAATTCATGCTCATTTTCTTGCATAAAAACCACAATATACAAAAATGATGGAAACCTTGAAACTTCATTCCATTTGAACTTGGAAGATTACCACTTGACTGTAACGTCAAGTATTCGTGTAAATATTACATAGCTAAACATTTTGCAAAACTCTTATTACAAACTTAACTCCAAAGACATACAACTGGGGTTCAAAACAAACTAAGATACTGAATTACATCTGTGCTCAAGAATCAAGTACATCTTGATTCCTCCTATACAACAAAAACTAACTAATAATTCTAACAAATGAGAATCACGAAGTCCTTGCCACCTCTAACACTCTCGTTGCTTCCAAGAAGAACATGTGCACTAAAATATAATAGGGTGAGCTGCGAAGCCCAGTAAGGTTTTAAGCTCCATGGGCCTTTGATAAGAATGCATGTAAATCAGATATTTTATGGATATGTCAGCTTTGATAAAAATAGCCTTCATACTATTCATATTGCTCTTGAACTAACTTATGAGTTCTTAGATGAAAATACTTCATTTTCCTTTCATATAATCATAAAAGGACATAATAAGAAACATAAACATAATTCAGTAACTTTATCTTTAAAAAGACTATAAAATGTTTCATCATACTCTTCTTTTCATGAGAGCTTTTACCTCTTTATAATGCATTTAAATAAAATCATTCTCTCATGATTAATAACATAATATAATGGTTCATAACATATTGGTTAGTCCATATTTGATAAGTCTATACTGGGTGCATGTGCACAACAGAAATGGCCTCATCACATTTTGGTGCCCTCGTGTGTATAATATTGTCCTCTTTGGGAGGCCTGATGGCACATCCCCTCAAGGTTTTGTTCATCCCCGTTGTCCATACACATTGGGGAAGAAGCCTTGTTCATATTAGAGTTACGGGTAACCCCATTTCCTCCACTTTAAATGGCCAAACAAATAACATTTTCCATGGAAAACCAGTAATTAACCCCTACTGGCTAAGTTCAAAACACCAGAGAACATAACCCGAAAATATTTCCATACTTATACATTATACAGACATTTCTTATTTTGCATAATATTCCACAATAATAGCATATCCATCTCATTCTTAAATATTATGTTCATGATATAGATAATGGCATCAATATGTTAAAATTATCATGTATATAAGATTGAACAACTCACGAACATATATTTTACTTAAATCATGCTTATGTGTAATATCTTTAATTAAAAGGTTTTAATGCATAATATTTTCCTAAACAATCTTTATATTTATCAAAAGCACATGTCACAAATCCCTTACTTGAAAACAAAAGACACGAGAAAGTTGTACAAAAGGAGCTCAAGTGTCCGTGTTCTCGTTCTCACCACCTAAATGGAAAACCAAAACTTATTACTGACAAACTCTTCCTAAGTATTTAAACTTATATCTCAATCACAACCTGACTCTCAAACTTAAGAAAATCCTTACTTCCCATCACACAAGGTTCCCCAAAGCACATGATACAATCATCAAACACATTATGTACTCAAACCATAGAGAAACCAAGGCATAAAAATTTATATATGATCCAAACATACCAAAGGATGAGCATATTAAATTATAACTCAAAACATTCACCCTAACTTGAGAATTGAATCCATAAAGTCAAATGTAGCTCAAAACATTCACCCTAGGTTTGAGCCTTCTGGTTCCACTCTTCCTCCCTCTTCTTCTACAGGTCCTGCTGGTGAGGCTGTTCCTGATCCTGATGATGCTGCTGCTGCTGATGTTCCTCCACCTCTTTCGGATGTCTTTAATATACGTCGTACTTTGGAGACTGTCATGACCGTTCAGGCGGCTCATAGTCAGATTTTGGTGGACTTGCTTGACGAGATTCGTGCTCTGCGTGCCGATGTAGCACATCTTCGTTCACCCTTACCACCTTCTTTTGATGATAGATTGTGATTGCTTTTTGGCATTCCGTCACAAAAAGGGGGAGTAGACTTTGTTGAGGAGTTTTGTAGTTAGGGGGAGAGTTTTTTTGTTTTGAGGAGCTAGTGGAAATATTAGATTGTATCTAGGCACTTCACTTTGTATATCATTTTTTGGGGATATTCATGTTAAGGGGAGTAACATGGTTTTTTGATATACATGATTCTTGTTTCTTTGGATTCATTGTTTATTGATTTATATTTATGAGATTATTCATTGATATATGTCTTTATTATGTGTTGTGTGAATCATACAAGAATGTTATACCTGTTTATTTACTATTTTCTGTCACACATACGTTTATGCATTTGTTGAGTGTTTCAGGAATATATAGGTTGATTCAATTGAGCTACTGTCTACACTTGCAACTGATGAATAGTAGTTAGGATTGAATTTTAGTTTTTATGAACATTATTTATGTAAAGGGCTCTCACTTGTAAACTTTGAATTTTTAGTTTGTGTTTTGTCACGGATTGCCAAAGGGAGAGTTTGTTAGGTTCTAAAAATTTAGGAATTTATGTATTTAGAACTCTAATGTGTAATGTTGGCAAACCATGATTAAAACAATATGTTTAGTCTTGTTTAGGCTTGCTCAAAGTTGTGTCTTTTATGTAAATTTGGAATCGAGAGGCTACAGATGCATTGGTGCATTTCGGCTTGGCTCGATCGATCGAAAGAAAGACTCGATCGATCGAATCTCGGATAGAATGCTTTTCTACAGAATATTTCAGCTTAGCCCTAACTCATTAAACGTTTTGGGTTTTCTGTTTTTACCCTAGGTATATAAAGAAAAACCCTAGCCACGTTTTTAGAGTCGCTCCTGTTAAATTGTTGCTCCCACTTTTCTGTTTTGTGTAAATCTCTTGTGAGATCTAGAGGAGCTTTCCTTTACACAAAGCTTAGGGTTTTCTAGGTAGAGATTACTTCAACACCTTGATGATCAACTAAGTTGCTGCCATTAGAGCTTAAAGAATAACAAGCGTGGGTGCTTGTAGCTGATTGGAGAATCCAAGAAAGAAGGAGTCCGTGGATTTGGAGCTTGCACGTGGTCGTGTCAGTAAGTTCTATTGGTGAGTAGTATTAGGAAGTCAAGCGGGGAGCTTGTAAGTCCTTTTGTATGAACTTCGATTCTTTCGCATAGTGGATTCAGGTTTACCTTGAGGGTAGCTAGGTCAAATCCTCCCCAGTTTTTTACTGTGTGGTTTTCTGGGTGATCATATCTTGTGTTATTTCTTATTCCGCTGCTTTATACTTTTAATATGATTGTATGTTTGTAATAACCTAGAATTGCTTAAATTAACTAAGTTAATCGCTTGGTTAATTAACTAGGTTAATCTAGTTGGTTTAAGGGGTCTAAAACCGTTCAAAAACTACTAGAGGTTTTCGTCAAAGCAATGCCTTTTTCCCAAATAATAATTAAAAATAATCGCGGAAAGAAGGAAAAAGAAACAATTGGTGCCGAAGGTGATGTTTTATGCTTCCACAATATTGCAAGCCACAAACTTTAATCAATTACCCACAATGTTGCAACTTGCAAGTCACGAACCTTAATGTAACAATAAATCTAGGATAAAACACACAAACGACCCTAAGGTTTAGGTTAGCTAATACTAAGTATTATTAAGACTTTTTTAAAATATCAAATTTTCTCCCTAAGGCTCTATTTGGTTAAAGGATGAAAAATATTAAAAAGATGAAAAAAATATATATATGAATGAAAAACTCATTTATTTAGTTGAGAAAAATAACAGAAAATGTAGTTTATAAATTTATCAATGGTATGTATCATGAATTTCTTTTGTTGTGTGGTTTGATATTTTTCTTTAGTTTTTATTTTTTGCTTGAGTATGAAAATCATTGAGTATTGTTAGGTTTTTATCTTCGGTATGTATCATGAATTTCTTTTGTTGTTTGGTTTGATTTTTTTTTTTTTTTCTTTAGTATGAAAATCATTGAGTATTGTTAGGTTTTTATCATGGGTATGTATCATAAATTTCATTTGTTGTTTGGTTTGATATTTGTCTTTGATTTTTTTTTGCTTGAGTATGAAATAATGATTGAGGACTAAGTATAAGACCTGGGCTACTATCAAGCTAGATTGTTAATGTGTCCTGGTCTACTTTCTGATGCAGGATGGGAAACTGAATTGGGAAGTAGGTGGTGTGTATGGAAGAGTCTGGCTTTGCAGTTGGTATAAATAGAGAGATTAGAGGCCCCACATTGCAGGTAAGGTGATAAGTTAGTTGATGGGGGAGTTATTCATGTGGACAAAGTGTGTATACAAAAGTTGTGCAACTCGTTCAATGTGCTACTCTCTGTTCATTCCTTCTAGTGAGAAAACTTCCTTCTTTTGTGAAAACTTGTCAGTTATGGTTGCTCACTTGGGAATGCAAAGATGATGTTAGAGGAGAAGGATTGGTTTAGTGGGCATCTTTTACATGACACTGATTAGATTAATGCTGACAGAGATGACCAAGATAGCTAGCACTAAATCTATATCTGCATAATTCTGTTAGACTTATCAAATCATAAGGGTCATAGCAGAAAACACTGACATGGGATAAGGGTGAAAAGAATGGAAAGTCATTTATCTCCAAGCTCACTCTTTATGGCCATATGTTTATCTCCAAGCCTTTCAAAGTATATATTGTCATATGAAACTGACTATTGTATCATTGGGTTAAAAAATTCTCTCTAAAATGAGAGTACATAGTGAGGACCAAAGGCTCCTTTTTGTGAAATGTATCATGTAGTCATAAGTTGTGACCTATGAGGACCTCTAAATTCGTTGTGGTTGGCAGATTCTCTCATGGATTTTGGTTAGTGTGTGTAACAATCAGAATTTGGTCTTTTGTTAAAGCAAAAGTTTTAATAATTTCAACAAAAGAAGCCACTATCAAATATACTTGGTCTTTTGTTAAAGCAATTTTCATACTTTTTTGTGAATATGCAAATGATTCGTAAATGAATTATTTGAATGAGACGGCAGATAAGATTTTTTGTTAGATAAAGCTGATTTAAGTTCCAAATTATGTGAATTTAATATTTGGTGGGGGCCTTATTAAGAAAAAAAAAAAAAAATTTATTCGATGTCAAGTAGAAGTAGACAACACTCTTTTCTTCAACTTGCCATGAAGAAGAGTTTTAGTGATCGGCTCTTAGCCACTTTTACCATTTACTATTGTTCTAAGCGGTCAATTTCCATGTTGAAAGAACTCCATTTGAGCATGTTTTACAAATTTACAAGACTAATGTGCACAGTTGTTTCCTATACAGATTATGTACAGCTTGTGATTAAAAATTATGTTAATTTCTATAGACTAAATTCTGAGACCTAGTTTGAATTGTATGAGATATTACATCCATTTGTTGAGTATGAATCAAGTATCAAAGAAATTGGACTAGTATTGAATGTTTTATGAGTTTTTCATTCTGACTCTTAATCTATCTTTGACGGAGTTTAGTGGCTTGTACAAATTTTAATTAATCATTGAGAAATGAGACTAAACTGAAATTTATAGAGTATGAACTAATCATATGTATGGTTGTTCATATTAAGTTTTATGCCAATTGGAGACTTTTAATTAAGTTAAATTAAGTTCACAAGCAGATTGATTTACATTCACTTGAATCTGTAAGAGTAATGAAATACTAAGAAATTATAGACTTAAAGCTTGGTTTTGGATTATTATATTAGATTTTCATTTGATGTCACTATCCATTGATATGTGTTTTAATATTTGAGCAAATTTATTATGGCTTCATACAATGGTTTAATACCTAAAAGAAACACATGTACTTCAGTATCCCAACAAGTGTATATATATATATATATATATCTGTTGTGCAAATAGCACTGTAGGACTCAAATCAATAATAGTAAATAAGCAAAAATTAAATAACAAGCACACACAAAAAACACAAGAATTTACATGGTTTGGCAAACTGCCTACCTCCACGGAGATGACAGAGAAATTTCACTATAAATATAGGGAGATGCAATAGTGCACAAAAACACTCTCAAGAAACTCAAATCCCAATTACACCCTAATACGCTCTCACAGAAACAATAAGAATAGAAGCTAGCTGCTTCTCTTTTCTCTATTTTCTCTCATGTGACTGCTGCTCACTAGGTTAATTGGAATAATCTCGGTTACATGGCTGCCCTTCATCTCAAACCTAATATATATATATATATAGATATTTGTATATATAATAGGTTGGCTATTACTAGGAGATACATTCCTAGTTGTATTCGGTCAACTTGGGCTTACAGCAATTCAAGCCATACACATGGGCCCACTTCAACAAATCTCTACCTTGGCTTAAATTGATCAAGCTAAACAAGCAAACTCCTCCATCGCCTCCACCTTAGCCCTTAAGGGCTTACAAGTTGCAAACATCAACCAAGTCCAAGTAGCCCTTGAACTTGTCTGTTGGAATTGGCTTTGTCAACATACTAGAGGATTCCCAAATCTTATTCTTCTATAGTGACCCCATCTCTTCTACATCCCTGTAAGACAATGAATCTCCACTGCTAGTTATGAGAGTAAAGCTAACCATGTCCTCAAAGCCATATCTCTGTGGTGCTTTGTGAACCTGCTTCTCTCTATCTTTAACAATTGAATAAGACTCTTCTTGTTGCTGTTGTGGAACATCACCCTTATCACTAGGTGAACTATTCTCGTCAAACTCCATCTCGACAGTTAATTTCTCCTGTGGACTATCATCAAATGTCTCTGCTTTATTCTGTTTCAACATAAAAGTTTCATCAAATATGACATCTCTGCTGGTCACTGTTTTCTTTAAGATTGGATCCCAAAGCCTATAGCCTTTAACACATTTTTCAAAACTAAGAAATACGCATTTTCTTGACTTCGAATCCAATTTAGAACGCTTTCCACTCTGCACATGCACATAAGCTGGACAACCAAAGATTTTTAGACTCGAATAATCAATTTCTTTTGTGCAACTCTAACATACCACGTTCACCAATATGACCAAGTCGAATATGCCATAATTTTGTGTCATCAGTGCTGGACTCCACCGGAGTGGTGATTGCAACTCTTCCTACAACTGTGTTCCCAATCAATCTGTAAAGCGTGCTTACTTTTTGTCCCTTCATCACCATGAAAGCACCTTTGGTAATCTTCATGATTCCACCTTTTGATGAGTATGAATAACCCAAATCATCCAATACTCCTAAAGAAATTAAATTCTTTCTAAGATCTGGAACATGTCTGCCATTACTAAGAACTCTCACAACTCCATCAAACATCTTGATCTTTACGGTACCAATCTCAATAACTGGGCATGTAGCATCATTACCCATTTGGACCACACCACCGTTGTAAGGCTTATACGTGTCAAACCAATCATTATTTGGAGTCATATGATATGAGCATGCTGAATCTAAAACCCAAGATTCCATTAGAACATTGTTACTGGATGAAACTAAAAGTAAATCTGCACTAACTTCACTGTCATCTGATGTTTCTTCAGCAACACTAGCTGATTCTAGGGGCTTTTTTCCATTCTTCTTCTCCTCTAAATGCTCTTTCAACTCTTTACACTGATTCTTGTAGTGCCCTTTCTTGTGACAATAAAAACACTCTACATCTTTCTTTGCACGCGATTTAGACTGTGATCTGTTCTTGTTGGAGTTCTGTCCTCTTGACCTGCTTCTACCCCTATTGCTTGACTCAGACTTTACAATAAGTCCATCAGCTTGAGAACCATCACCATCTTGCTTCATCTTTATGTGTGACAAGAGAGCACTAGTCACTTCCTCGAGTACTATAGTCTATTTCCCATACATCAACGTAGTCACTAGATGATCAAAAGAAGTAGGAAGCGACGCTAACAAGAGTAATGCTTTATCTTCGTCCTCATAATTCACCCCAAAACTTAACAGTTAGGTGTTCAACATGTTAAACGTATTAAGATGCTCCAACAGATCAGAACCTTCCTTCATATGCAAACTATACAGTTGCTTCTTCACATACAACTTGTTCGTTAGGTTCTTTCTCATATAAAGACCTTCTAGTTTTTTCCAAACCTCCTTTGCGGTCTTTGCTTCTAGGATGTTATGAATGACCTCATCACCTAGGTTGAGACGAGTAGCGCTAGCTGCTTTTTTCATCCATCACTACCCATTCTACATCCTTCATCGTTTCCGGTTTCTTCTCCTTCCCAAGCAAGGTTTTATGAACTCCTTGTTGAATTAGGAGATCCTTCATCCGCCTTTGCCAACGTGAAAAGTTTCTCTTTCCACAAAACTTTTCTACATCATACTTTGTGCTTGACATCTTTACTATGTTCAAAGGATTGAATCCTAACCAACTTGGCTATGATACCACTTGTTGTGTAGATAGCACCCCAGGACTCAAATCAATAACAGTAAATAAGCGAAAATTAAATAACAAGCACACACAAAGAACACAAGAATTTACGTGGTTCGGTAAACTGCCTACCTTAACGGAGATGACGGAGAAATTCACTATAAAAATAGGGAGATGCAATAGTGCACAAGAACACTCTCAAGAAATCCAAATCTCAATTACCCTCTAACACTCGCTACCTCTCTTTTTTCTATTTTCTCTCATGCGACTGCTGCTCACTAGGTTAATTGGAATAATCTCTATTACATGGCTGCCCTTTATCTCAAACCTAATATATATATATATATATATATATAAAATAGGTCGGCTATTACTAGGAGATACATTCCTAGTTGTATTCGGCTAACTTGGGCTTGTGGCAATTCAAGCCACACACACGGGCCCACTTCAACAATCTCCAATTTCTCCATTCTTAGTAACTATTTACCATAACTGACCAAATCAAACTTAGATTTAGATCAAAGTAAATTTTGATCAACAAAGCACTAAAATTGAATCCTCAGCAAATATAAACAAACTTAGAAACATAATCCGATTCCACAACAATATATAAACAACCCTAGAAACATAATCCGATCTCAAAAAACAATAAAGTTTCGAACTTTTTTAACAGTTCTATTAGAAATTCAAAACAGAAACCAAAATAGAAAAAAATGAATTTTCACCAAAGATTCTTTGATTTTTCCCACTGTTTCTTAGCAACCAAACGGTGAAACACACTTTGCATTTTGCATAAAGGGACTCACCTTTTTTTTTTTTTTTTCAGAGACCGCGTAGACTAAAGGACCTCAAAGCTCTGTGATGATCGTTTGATACATCTCTATTCTTTTGTCAAAGCTGATGAATGTGAAATAGTGGAGATTGAGACTGAAGACTAAGTGAGAGTAGAGACGGTGAGTGAGAAAGTGGAGACAGTGACAGGGTGTCTGTGTGAGGGTGGAGAGGGTGACTGATAGAGGCATGAGAGTGGGTCGGTGAGTGAGAGAGGGAGAGGTGAGTGAGAGTGGGTCGAGGTCGGTGAGGCTGAGAGAGTGAGAGGGTGAGCGAGGGTCGGCGTCAGTGAGGCTAAGAGAGTGAGAGTGCTCTGGTTTGTGTGAGAGTAAGAGGGTGAGTGAGAGTGGAGAGGCATTAGTTAAAGACAAGAGTGCTTTAAATTTTGAAAAAGCCCTATTAGAAATTGAGTCTCAGAGACTCGGTTTCCAGGTGGCTTCCACGTGGATCATCCACGTCACATACAAATTGCCATATCACACACAAGTGGAAATCAAGCCTCTAAGACTAAATTTCTAGAAGGATGCCAAATGGCAAATACGTCACATCAGATCTAATCCAAACATGAAAACCCAGTCTCTGAGACTCGGTTTACAGGCCCAAAATCGATTTTCTTATACTCGAGATGTTAGTAAGTTATATTTTTTTGAAACCACGCCTACTAACTAAATAGTTGGGAAATCATGGCTAAATTCTAATTTTGGTCCTTTCTTGACAACTAAACACCAACCCAGTACACAATTTTTCATCCCAACTCAAGGAATCACTAAATCAGAACCTTACACAAAACAAATCCAAATCCTCCTAAAAAACTAGATTTAACAACACCAATTCATCAATAGATATCACATCTGATTCAAATAAAGATGGTTTTGCCAGAAGATCGCTACAGTTCCATGAAAGATCTGTGAAATTCCTAATGGGCTTCATGCCTTCAAGCTTGATCTTTCGTACACGCAGTGCGCATATGCCAGAGCCAAAGATCGATGATCCTTTTCAGATCTAATCCAATTGAGGCTTGTGAGGATCCGATCGCAAATACAATAATAATGATCTTCTTGTGTAAATAATAATAATAATAATAACAAGTCTTTGATATGCTTTCTGTAAAATTCAATACTAAAACAAGTTTGTTTCCCAAGAAAATCAAAACAAATATCATTTTTCTAAACATTACCAATCCAGAAACGAAAGCTTACTTTTAGCAATGAAATTCATTCACTTCAATCAAAACAATATAAACTTACGAGGTGGTGGAGGTGGGAAGCGTGAGAATGAGAAATGAAGATGTAAGCTATTTGATGGGAATTTAAACCGAAATTCCAACCTATGAGAAACAAAAATAGAGAAAACACATGTTAAAGAAAACAATCACTCGCACAAGATAGTATTTACATAGTTCGGCAATTCGCTTACGTCCACAGAGTTGCAGGGATTTCACTATTATCAAGGAAAAATACAAAGTGCGGCTACAATGTTTTTCCTTTCTCTCTAAAACACAACAACAGTCACAAACCCTAATCACAAAAGCGGTTTTTATATCTTGCGCACAAGATTACAATGAGCTACAAAACGGGTCAAAAAATTTAAACATAAACTAGGCTCTACAAAGCCTAACAAATCTCCCACTTGGAGACTAGTTCAACCACCAACATCAGCCGCTATCCTCCAAAAGTAATCCCTCATCCCTTCAACTCATCCTCCTGTCCTCAAGCTAGAAGGCCAACTGAAGCTGCACATAGTTTCAGCTTCTCAATAGTGACACCCTCAGTCAACATGTCTGCCAGGTTCTTAAATCCACATATCTTCTTAAGTATTACCAGATTATCTTCAACAAGGTATCGGATAAAGTAGTATTTTGTCTGTATATGTTTCGATTTTGAATGAAAAGCCGAATTTTTAGCAAGAAAAATTGCACTCTGGCTGTCACTGTGTAGAATGCCCATCTCCTACTTCTTACCAAATTCATCTAAGAAACCATGTAGCCAAATCATTACCTTTCCAGCTTCAGTTGCTGTAACATACTCAGCTTCTGTAGTAGACAAAGTAACAATCTTTTGCAAATTTGAAGCTCATGATATAGGTGTACCACCCAGAGTAAATACAAACCCAGTGGTACTCTTTCTACTATCAATATTGCCAGCAAAATCAGCATCTACATAACCTTGCAGTTTTAAACTTGCATCTGTAAAGTAAAGACATGTATCTGATGAACCCTTCAGATATCTCAGAATTTACTTGATTGCCTCCCAATGCTGCTTTTCAGGCCTACTTATGAATCTGCTTACAACTCTCACTGCATGTGTAATGTCTGGCCTTGTACACACCATAGCATACATCAAGTTGCCAATAGCTGAGGCATAGGGCACCTTGCTCATATGGTCCCTTTCTTCTTCTGTCTTCAGTGACTGTTCTTTGCTTACTTTGAAATTACTACCCAAGGGTGTGCTCACTAGTTTAGCTTTATTCATGTTGAACCTGCTGAGAACTTTCTTCACATACTCTGACTGTGAAAGCTTCAATGTATCATTAGCTTTGTCTCTAATGATTCTCATACCAAGGATTTGCTTTGCAGCTCCCAAATCCTTCATTGCAAACTGTTTTAACAATTGCTTCTTCAGATTATTAATCTCCTCAATGCAAGACCCTGTAATAAGCATATCATCCACATACAATAGTAATATGATGTAAGAATTGTTAAAAAACTTAACATAGCAACAGTGATCAGTTTCACATCTCTTGAACCTAATTCTGTGCATAAAACTGTCAAATTTCTTGTACCATTGTCTAGGAGCTTGTTTTAGGCCATACAAGCTCTTTCTCAGTTTGTAGACTAGATTCTCTTGTCCCTAAATAATAAACCCTTCTGGCTGAATCATGTAAAGGTCTTCCTCCAAGTCACCATGAAGGAATGCCGTCTTCACATCTAACTACTCAAGATGTAAGTTTTCTGCAGCCACCATTCCCAGCACCAGTCTAATTGTTGACATCTTCACAACTGAAGAAAATATCTTTGTGTAGTCAATGCCTTCCTTCTGCTAGAACCCTTTAACAACTAATCTGGCCTTGTAACATTTACTACCATCATGCTCATTCTTTATTCTGTATACTCACTTGTTGTGTAAAGCCTTCTTTCCTACTGGTAATTCAGTTAGTTCTCATGTCTGATTCTCCAACAAGGAATCCATCTCATCCTTCATGGCTAACTCCCACTTACTTGAATTCTCATCTTACAAAGCTTCATCATAACACTCTAGCTCACCACCATCAGTCAACAGGAGATAATTTAAAGCGGGTGAATAACGTTGTGAAGGTCTAATGTTCCTAGAAGATCTGTGGACTTCAGCTACAGGTGTACTCTGATCTACCTGTAATCTACATTCTCCTTATCTTCTTCACCCCTTTTCTAGACAGTACTTTCAGTCAATCCATCTAAGTTGATAAACTCAAATTTCTTATGATCTATCTCTGTAACATTTGACACTATAGCTAACCTGTCCTTGTACATAACCTGTTCATTAAATATCACATTTCTAGTTCTGATGATTTTCCTGTTTTGTTCATCCCAAAACCTATAGCCAAATTTCTCATCACCATAGCCAATGAAAAAACATATTTTAGACTTTGCATCAAGTTTGCTACGAGCATCAAAATCAATATGAACATAAGAAACACAACAAAAAACTTTTAAATGTGAAAACTTTACCTCTTTATTGCTCTAAACCTCCTCAGGAAGTCTAAACTCCATGGGAATTGATGGTCCTTAGTTTATCAAGTAAGCTACAGTGCTAATAACATCAGCCCAGAAAGTTTTTAGTAGTCCAGCATGCAACCTCATACTCCTAGCACGCTCATTGAGAGTTTTATTCATGCGCTCAGCTATACCATTCTGCTGTGGTGTCCTAGGAATGGTCTTTTCCATCCTAATTCTCTGTGCAGTACAATACTCACTGAACCCTCCATCTATGTACTCTCCTCCATTATTAGACCTCAAACATTTTAGTTTTAAACCTGTTTTTCTCTCAACCATGGCCTTCCACTTCTTAAAAGTTTCAAATACATCAAATTTATTTTTCAGAAAATAAACACATATCTTTCTGCTTGAGTCATCAATAAAAGTGATGTAGTACCTTAAACCTCCAAGGGATGCAACCGGAGAAGGCCCCTACAAATCATTGTGTACTAACTCCAATTTTTCAGCCTTCAGTGTCCTGCCAGTTTTCAAGAAGCTTACATTTTTCTGCTTTCCTAAGATGCAGCTTTCACACATGTTAAAATCAACAAACTTCAATTCTGGTAGTTTTCCTTTTGACAGTAGCATCTTCATCCCTTTCTCATTCATGTGACTAAGTCTGCGGTGCCATAGGCTTGTATCATTACTTGCTTCAGCAACTGTAATTGTATCTCTTGGACTTGAGGTCATATAGAGAGTGCCAGTCTTCTTTCCACGAGCCAATATTCTAGCTCCCTTTGTAACCTTCCAAGTACCACCAATAAATAGTATTGCATACCCTTCATCATCAAGTTGTCCAACAGAAATCAGATTCCTCCTCAGATCAGAAATATGTCGAACCTTCTCCAGTAACCAAACAGATCCATTAGGCAGCAATATCCGGACATCTCTCATACCTACAACATCCAAGGTTGAACCATCAACCAAATACACTTTACCAAAATCACCTGCAACATAATTCTGTATGATTTCTCAATATGGAGTGGTATGAAATGAAGCTCCTGAGTCCAAAACCCAATCATCAAGTGGACTGTCTACTTGCAAAAAGTAATGCATCCTGTACCTCTTCTGTTACAGCATGCAGAATCATCTTCATTCTTCTTCTTAAGATTTTTGCATTGGTTCCTAAAGTGACCTGTTTTCCCACAATTTTAGCATTGTACTTGTTGGCCTGATCTAGATTTAATTCTGTTCCGATTAGTATTTCTGGATTTTGATCTGCCCCAATTTGAATTTCTGTTATTACCTTTGCCTCTTGTCTCAAGGTTTAGGGCAGAACCAGATCCTGAGATTTCACCTGCATCTCTTCTGCGAATCTCCTCAGCCAGAATTAAATCTCGAATATCATTGTACTTGAGCTTTTCCTTTCCTGTAGAATTACTTACTGCCATCCTCATTGCCTCCCAATTGTTTGGCAAAGAAGCCAAGACGATTAGAGCACGAATCTCATCATCAAAATCAATTTCTACAAACGACAATTGATTTGTGATAATGTTAAATTCATTCAAATGTTGTGCTACTGATGCATTCTCTGCCATCTTCTAATTGAACAATTTCTTCATTAGATGCACATTGTTGTTTGCTGACGGCTTTTCATACATACCAGACAAAGCCTTCATCAGATCTGTCGTGGTCTTCTCCTTTACAACATTATGTGCAACAGACCTAGACAGAGTTAACCTGATAACTCCCAGTACCTGTTTGTCAAGAAGAGCTCATTCATCAGCCTTCATCGCCTTAGGCTTTATCCTCAAAAGAGGCAGGTGCAATTTCCTCCCATAGAGATAATCTTCAATCTGCATCCTCCAATACGCGAAGTCTGTGCCATCAAACTTTTCTATTCCAGACGCCTTTCCTGCTTCCTCTGCTATTGCTCTCACTCAAACCTAACCCTAGGCTCTAATACCAGTTGATGGGAATTTAAACCGAAATTCCAACCTATAAGAAACAAAAATAAAGAAAACACACTTTAAAGTAAACAATTACTTGCACAAGATAGTATTTACGTGGTTCGGCTACAATGTTTACTTGGAAAAATACAAAATGCGGCTACAATGTTTTTACTCTCTCTCTAAAACACAACAACAATCACAAACCCTAATCACAAAAGCGGCTTTTATATCCTACGCATAGGATTACAATGGGCTACAAAACAGGCCAAAAAATTTAAACATAAACTAGGCTCCACAAAGCCTAACACTATTTTGAATATTTCAATTGGTTGTGTGTATCTGGGTTGCACTTTGGTTCCGAAGAAAGTAGAAGAAAATTGAAAAATTATTTAATTAATTTAATTCCTTAAATTCATCCTTTTAATTTTTAATTTTATTTTTCTAATGTGTATTTTTTTTGCCAATTAATCACTAACATGGCCAATAAAATTTAGACATATTAGCATTTTATTTAATCTTTTAATCTTAAATGTGCCAATTATTCAATCTGTTTGCCATGTAGGTATTTTTTGTTAAAAGTTAACGGTATGGACTAAATTGACTACAAGTTGAAAATAACATAAACTAAATTGACTGTTACCAAAATGTAATGACCAAATTGACTGTGACCTCAAAATGTAGGGACCAAAAGTGTTTTTGCCATAATAATTTTAGGGTAAAATACTATTTTGGTCTCTAAACTTTACCAAAAATTTGTTTTTAACCTCTGAATTTTAAAAAATTCATTTTTTGTCCCTTAACTATATATTGAAAATGTTTTACTTCATGTCTTAAAATTTTACCAAAATTTTATTTCTTTAAACTATTGAAAAAAGTTATTTTCATTCCTAAACTCTATACATAGTTTTTTTAATATTTTAGAGACAAAACTAGAAATGAAAAAAAAAAAACTTTTTAAAAATTTAGAGATAAAAAATAAACTTTTGATAAAATTTAAAAATCAAAATAATATTTTACTCATATCTCTCTAGGAAAAATAATATTATACACAACTTTTTTTGCAGCTCGTTAGCTATTAACTATTAATTAACAAAAGGAGATGAGTAAAAAGAGGAGGTGTTTGTCTACCTGACTTTTGTAAATTGTACACAATCCTGTTAAGAACCTCCGCAGGATGTTACTTGTTAGCAGTTGGCAAGACACAGCACAAACTACCCGCCAAACCCAAAAATGTTGGCAACATCTTCCTCGTCCGTTACAGTCCCAACTCTTGTTGTCCCACACTCCTCAACCGTTCCTCCATTATCAACCTCCAAAACTCCTCATAATTCCTCTAACCCCATAATAAACCGCCGGCACCTTCTCACTATCTCCATCTCTATCTCTATCACCACCCCTTTTACTCAACCCAATTCTCTAGCTCCACCGGTCGCAGATGCCCGTGGCCTCTTCCAGATGCCCCCATTTCGGCTCACCAATAGGTAATTCAACATACCCAGAAAGAAAAAATGTTTGATTTTGTCTAGCTCAAGCTCATTCTATATGTAATTGCTGAGAATATTGTGTGAAAATTGGAAAAATAATAATGGGTTTTCTAGCTGATGGTTTAGTGAGTCGATTTGTTATATAATATATATAGTTAATCATTTAGGCCACATTGGGGTATTTAGGTAGAGTTGGGTAAATAAATGCCTTAGCTTCATTGGGTTCCATATAGTGTAAATATGCCTTATGTACAGTTTGCTATAGCTTAAGTTTCACAATTAAATTCCATCATATGGTTATATGGATCAATACAAACAAAAACAATGTTATCTTTCTCAAGGAAAATTAACTTAAACTAAGTGATTGCATACTGTAGCTTAATTGGCATCTCCTATGTACAAAGTGCTTGGGGTATAGGGGGCAAGAGTTCAAGAGGTAGGGTTAGCAGCATATTGTAATTATCTAAAAAAACATGTAGTTGCATACCAATTGGTTCATCGGTTGATGTAACCACATGATTGAATTTAATTGGGAAACCTAATAGACAACAGCTATATAACTCTATACACCACTCCATAAATTTTCACTGATAAGGGTATTTTGACTAATCAACCATTAGATCACGTTATCCCCTTTTACCCTCTATGCTTGCAAAGTATCAAGATGATTAGAGATGAATAACTTTCTCATCATAAAATGTTTAAAGTTTAAGTTTTTTTTTTTTTTTTTTTTTTTTTTTTTTTTTTTATTTATGCACAAAAATTGTGGATTAGATAGTAAATAATATATGATTAACTCGAAATTTGGTGTGCATATTAAGAGCAATGAGAATCTGTTATCCAATGGTTGAATTGTTAAAATATTAATCCTATAAAAAGTTATGGACTGGTGTAATATTGAAAGTGTTAAACTAAGTACAACCTGATTCTAAACCTGTATGCCATAGTTTCATAGTTTCCTATATTTTTCTTATCAAGAAAATGGGCAATAGTACTGCCGTTATTGTTTCTTGTATTTGTTGGTAATTGCTGTTGTGGGAAGGTATTTTTTGGTGAGGGCTGGGGAATCTGAGTATGAGAGCTTGGGAATCATTAATACAAATCCAGTTGCGAAGACTTCAATGGATAGTGGCTTGTCAGAGAAAGGGAAGAAGCAGATTGTTCGGGCTGCTTTTGAACTTAAGGCAATGGGGGCTTGTGAAAAAGGATGTTGGATTTGGCCTTCTATTACTCAAAGAGCTTACCAGGCAGCAGAGATCATTGCATCAGTTAATGGAGTCAGTCGAAGGTCTGTGAATTTTTTTTTTCAATTGAATCAATTATTTAGAGTTAAGTAGAATGCAGAGCATTTTTTCTTTTCTTTTTTCTTTTTTGTGAAGAAAAATGCGATTTGGAGGTAGCTGGAATTAAATGGTGCTGGGTATCAAACTATAAACTCAGATGCCCTGTTTAGTTGCTTGGAATGATGTTGGAAGAGAAAGGAATTATATGATCTGTTGTCCAATAACACCGAACCTCTACATGTTAAAATGATCTTTAGTCTGTTTCCTATATATCTAAGTGGAATTTATGATTTCAAAGGCGAATCTTGAATGATAATTTGCAATGCAAGTATCTGATTATTCAATTTCATTGTAACCTGTTCTGTCAAAGAGTTAATTTTTCTATGCTTTCAGTTATATAGTCCAGAATACAGCTTTCTGGATGCTCGTGGATTGGGAGCTTATGAAGGAAAAAATTTGGAATCCGTTTCAGAAGTAGGATTTCTGCATATCCTCTTTCTTCGAATTAGTAGTGATATGACTAACTATCTTCTTGAAACAGATTTTTTCTTTCCTTTTCTTCTGTAATGCTTCATATTCCCTATTTACAAATGTAAGTATACTTATAGATGCAAAATTGCTTGCTTCGAAATGCTTCAGGTATATGCATCAGATGGTATTTCTACAACCATCAAGCCTCCTCCTATCGATGATGGAACCCCAAATGAGAGTGTTGCCGATGTATTTGTTCGGGTAACACAACTCATGTCGATTCTTGAGACTCAATATTCTGGTGACACAGTTATTATTGTCTCACCAGACTCTGATAACTTGACAATCCTTCAAGCTGGTTTGGTTGGACTTGACCTGCGAAGGTAACTGGATAGTCCACAGCTCTTCTTATGGTATCTATAAAGGAACCACTTTTCTTATCAAATTCTTAAACAAAGTAAATAAACATTAAGTAAGCCATGAATTCTTTTCCCTATCAATTTCAGGCATCGGGATCTTTCTTTTGCCCCCGGTGAAGTCCGATTTGTTGACACCAAAAGCATTCCTACTTACAAGCAGCCTGCATCTGCTGTGTATAAATGTTACAATCCACCAAATTGTAATTAATTTTTTCCTCTTGTTGTAATTAGTATTTAAACAGGGGTGATAGATGTGGCAGATTGTCTACATCTTCTCTATTGGTATCATCATCACTGTCATCTGTACAGTCCTTTCACATTTATACATTGGAAATTCCATAGAATTAATAAATTTAAAATATGGGCTTAATACTTGTTTGTGGTGCCCAAGCGATTGAACAAGACAATGAACCAGTTTCTTTTCATAAAGTCATGACTTCAGATGGCCTATTTTAAAGTGTATGTGGAGTGACTTAATTATTCTGCAGTGATGAGCCCGTGTTCCAATGATCCTTAAATCTTCAGTACATGGGATTTGGTTTATTCTTCTTTCTTGTCACTGCTCAAGTAAACTTAGAGGCTCAGAAACTGGCTAATTTGATCTCAATTGTCTGTGGGCAATTTTATTCACTTTGTTGTGGCAGCTCGCAGTCTCTATCTCTCCTATGAACCTTTTCAGGTACAGCCAAGTCTAGATGTTGTTTCTAGCTTCTCAAACCTTGCACGTTTTATAAACAATTTATCCCATTCATAAATGCTTTTTTATATACTTACATTTAGTCAAATTATCTCTGGACAATTATACTCGATCCATTGTGGCAGCTTATACTCTCTATTGCTCCTCTGAGCTTTATCATGTACAGCCAAGTTTTAAGAATTGTTTCACCAGAAGCTTCTTATATTTTGAAAGTTCTTTGAACGTTTCATCTTATTCATAGGAGCTTCTTATATTCTTATTTTACTTATATATAAAAATAAATAAATAAATAGATAAATAAATAAAATAACTATATTTGATCAAATCATGGTTTTTTGTGTTTTGCTAGAGTGCGGAATGCTGGCCCTTATTGTTTGGTGCGGTATCTATGGTGGGAGAAAAATAGGAGGATGTTTGATGATCAAGAATTACTTATGGAGAATTTTAAATCCGAATTTGTCGAGTTGTTATGATGTCATTCTTTGATGTTCGTAGGCCTCCAATGTTATCTGATTTCATTGATTCTTTGTACTTGTAACATGTTTTAGGAACTTTAGGGAATACATCCAGCATACTTCATAAGTTTATCTTGTATGTTTCCTATTTGGTTAATGAAATTATTTATTTCCTACAATTTAGTTTTTCAAAACTTCCTGTTTCTGAGTACTAGTGTGTAATTTAAGTCTATACTCCTTTGGATGGCCTCCTTTTTATAATAAAGGCCATTCTACTGGTCATGAAGTTAATGCTGGAAAAATCATGGTGCATTTTCATTTTTAATTTTATCTATGCAGTGAACTTGTCACCATAGATGTGTTGCACCAAGTGACTCCTGGCATGAAGTGGGTTGTACTTCTATCCCTCACCTTCAGAGAAAGTGTCTCCTGTGCCTGCTCCATGGAGCAGGCCTATAGATAATTTTCACACCTTCAGGAGGTACCTGGGTTCATTGTAACTTGGGTGGGGCATTTTCTTGGAAACCCTTAAGATTCCATCGTTTGTACTGTACAATGAACTTGATGCCATGGTTGGGAAGCTTTAGACCGCATGTATTGCAACCTAAGTTTGTTAGGTTCCATACTGACCTTTCACTAACATTGGACAGTACAGTACCCAAGATTCACTGCTTTCACCAAGTCCATAATTGCTGTACAATTTGAGTGTTGTGTGAATGTGGTGTGGTGGGTGCTCTTTTAAGCAGGAAATATCAATCTAGTGCTTTAATAAAGGTGATGCTATAAGGTGGAGAACACTTCAGCATATTCACAGATTAGGCAAGTTTTCACTTTTGTCATTTTAAATTAATAATAAATGTTTCACTTTCAGATTGTCATGTTATGTGCTCATCATTTTTTTTTTAAATAATTATTTTATTACTTGTTGTTTTGATGCGGCTGCTGCTACCACAGCCAACTCTAGGATGATTTTGTCATTAGTTGTGCAGTTTTCCAACTTGCAAATTCGCTTTATGTGTGGTGGTATTCAAAACATAAAATTTAAAGTCAAAAAGTGATCTATAATTCTATATTCTTTAGCTCATCAAATTCCTTCATGCTTCTGTTTTTCCCATTCACACCTATTGGTTGGCTTGACTAATACTTTCAAACAAAAGGAAGCATACGATCAAGAGTTATCTGTGGAAGAAGAAAATTTAAGCCTATTAATTTTGCTCTTTGACTATAGTCTTTAATTTGCTTGCATTGAGTAATGTCTAGATTATTGGTTGCAGCTTCCTAAATGTTTGTGGATTTGAGGCTCAAGAAGACAATGAAGTTGTAATTTGCTTTTAAAATATTACTATTGTTATTTTAGTGCCATGAAATTTTAGGGGTCATAATAAAACTGCCTTTATGAAGCATAATTTCTCTTCTTCACTGCTTATTCTTCTCTTGCCTAGTGGAGTTCATTTATCTATATCATTGAGTGGTATATATGCATGTCAGTCTTGTCATAGACACTAATAAAAAAAAAAGTCTCTGTTGTATGTAGAATAGTATCTTCCCAAGCATCTAGTACCTTGATATTCATGTTAATCAGTGCTATTGCCTTACCAAATTCCAACAATTGGCAATCCTACCAGCTTATTCAGTTTGATCTTATCTGCAAAAGTTAGAGTTTTTTTTTTTTTTTTTTGNATGAGTTATGAGTTATGAGTTTTGGTTTCTTTATTTTTGGTTGTGGTGATTGTTTATATGAGATTATGGGCTTCATCCCTTGTTTTTAATATGCTTTGACACATGTGGTTTTAATGTAATCAAGTCCCAAAGAATTTTGTCTAGTATTAAAAATATAACAATTTTGTTTTGGGATCCTAAATTTGCCAGGGATAGATTTGAGTCAGTTGCAATACATGATTTTTAATAAATTATATAATAAAAAAAATAATTTAGACTTAATTTTTTGTGGTACCTTGTATACATGTAGGGGTATGTTCCCTTAAATTTTTGAATTAATCAAATAACATTTCATGGACCAAACCAATTTTGCAAAATGGCTAGCTTGCAATGCATAGAATTTGAAAGTACAACGAAAACGTTAAGGTTTTGTTGAATTTACTTCAAACCTTTGTTGAACAGATTAGCTTGTAAATTCACATGTTTTCCTTGACATGTGTTTTACTTAAGTTGATTTTAATTACGGTTTGGTTTAATCATTTAGTACCCCTCATGAGATATACCTCTATTTTGAAGTGATGTATTTTATGTAATGCTTACATATGCACTTTTGCTTGCATAGAGAATTAAAATGTTTTAGTCTGTGTACGTTGGACATGGAACTTTGTATATTGGTGGTGATTGAAGTACTATGCAAAATTGGGAGATTTGTGTTATAAATAGTTGGTGACTCCTTTTACTAAATTTATCAAGGCCATAACTAATTCTACTAGAGGTTGGGCTCTTGAGGTTTGTTAGCCTTGGGAGTGGTAGGCCTAGATTTTATGGTTGAGATTGTGTATCCTAGGAAGGATCGCGATTTTGTGTTGATTCATTTGGAGTTTTGGAATTTTATTTATATTTAGAGACGTGATTTGTTGTTCATATTGTTGTAAATATATTGTAGAGCTCTGACTTATATTTTGAAGGGTTCAATTTGTTTATTTATATCTATCATGAGGAATGCAATGGCGGAGCCAAGAATTTTGAGTTGGGGGGGGGGGGGGGGGGGGATGTGGAGGGAGCAAACTATTGTGTCAAAATAAACTCAAATTACAAATAGACACTACCCTAAAAAAATCCACATAATATATTTGTGTGCAAGAAAATATAAATATTAATTTTCTTATTCTAAAGTAAGTTATATACATATACACAAAATTATCAACTTTAATATGTATATATACACACCTAGATACAAGATCTTCTTTATAAGAAAAACTTATAATCTTCTTAAACTCTAGTAAGTATACAAACATTGTATAATTGGGTATACAACATACAAATATATAGAACCAAAATTTTTTTTTGAATATAGTACCTTCCATCAAAGTCATGCTCAACAATAATACTTCACGTAATAAACTTCATCAATTATTATTTTTATAACAAAATTATTCATAATTTCCTTTTTAATATACAATTGGTTTGCAAAACTTCATCCATGTTTGACAAATCAAAATCATAATGTTATAATTGAAGTCTCATATGAGCTTTTTTATTGATTGATAAATTCTTGAGAATAGAAAATTTCAACCAAATTGCATATATTATCAATGTTGAATGATTTGAACGCATTAATAGTGTGCGCGCCAATGGTGAGGCTATTGGGCCAAACCTCCCTTGGGCTCACAACTTACTTGTAAAGTGGGTTTTGGATTTCCTACTTTGGGTTGTTCTCGGCACAGAGACTCAATGAAGTTATCTCTCCCTTCCCATGTGTTTTCCCTTCTTTTTTCTAGCCCCCTCACCTCTTCTAACTTCTCATATTTATAGTTCTAAATTAGTGGAGGGATCGTGATTATTGTCACAGTTAGTGCAATTGGAGGTCCAATATCATCAACCGCAAGTGGATGGTTAGGTGGGAGTGGAATGTGATGAAAGTGGCCTTGGAACTTGGTTCCTACTCCAGCAGGCATGCCCGGCAGCGATGCTTCCCTAGGCACTGCCGGGTATGCTAATGATGGTGCATTTGGACTTTATTCTTCCTTTATTGTTCGGTAACAGTTCGCTGAGCAAGGATCAAGTGATGAAACTTAGGCCTGCAATTCGTGTGGGTTTAGACTGGGGTCTTGAGTATAAAGAGATTGGGGCCATGGGCCGTGCTGTTGTGTCAACTTAAGGCCCAAATGGATTTGGGCACCACGGTGCCATACAAATAAGATTTGAAATTGAGCTAAAAATTAGGGGTTTCACTTTGTACACACAAAACTTACTATCTAATTATTTCATTCTATGGAAATTGTATATCAATTATAAACTCTCCCTTTTTTTTTTGAATGATTACTTGATTAGTTGACCAATGCTTTTTTTTTGGGGGGGGGGGGGGGGGGGGGGGGGGGGAAAAAAAAATAAAAATTTTGGAGGGGCCAAGGTCTCCCTAAAATGCATGTGGCTCCGCCCCTCCAATTTCTCTTAATGGTTCTTTTTCTGATGCTTTGGACCCATTTGGTTCAAGACGTGACAACTACTACACCTCCTTTCACTCAACAACTACTTTTATACATCTTGATGTTGCTTAAGTTACATTATCCTAGTGCAATAATATTGTTATCATCAAAGTTCAATGAATCTCAAACTACGGGTATTGAAAATTATTCTAAAGCTAAAATGAATATATTCTAAGTTAGGGATCAAGAAGCAAAATGCTCAAAGCATAGTTACATAGTGATATCATGTGTTATTGGCTAACATGAGTTGTTGAAGTAAATTAAAGTTGTTTGTAGGAGTGGTCAAAATTGATAACTAAAGTCATATATAACGATCAATATTTGATGGTGAGAATTTCATGGTTGCACCATATTTTTTTCATCGTTATTATTTGTGGTGTATTAGAAGGAAAAATAATGTACTGGAGCACTAAGAAGATGACAAGTGGACTAAAGAGAAAGTTAGTACACTCGACTTGAGTATAGTAAGTATTCTATACTTAAATACTTGTAAAATTGTATAATGAAATTGATGAGACTTGAGTTATGATGGATTGTTGAGTTGGAGTAAATGGGTGGATTGCATGTGTTATAAGGTGATTTAAGTTGATATTAGAAGTGTCAATTGTGCTAAGTCTTGAAAAAAACAGTTGTATTTTTTGTATTTGTGGTGGTAGTTTTGTATTGGTATGGATATATATATATATATATATATATGTTTTGTTAGTGATGTATGGTAGAGATTTCGGTGTGGAATACTATGGAATTAGGGTTTTGGAAGATTGGTGTTGAGATTTTCTTTGCTGGGTGTTTAAGTTTTATTTGTTAGAATTAGTTAGGATTGTGATTTGGAAGATTTGGACACCCGTTAGAAAGAATCAAACTTAGGAACAACCTAAACCTACATATTTATGTTTCTTTATGTATGAGTTCAACCTTCAGCCCATTTCCATTGCTTTGAGCCTCTTGATTTCCTTATTTGGACTGTTGAGGTACTATATTTCTTTGTCCCTATCTCTATTTGATTCTAGTTGTTTGGGTCTTGTTTGTGTAGTGCAGTTAGTTCTTGTTTCATTTTGTTATGTGATTTGGGTTTCTCTATTGATATACTAGAATTGCTTATTTAACACACACACACACACACAAAAGCTTCCTCTCACTTGTTATTAAAATTTTCAAATTCTTTATAAGTTAACTTGTAGTTCTTAAGGGGAGCAAAAGTACACTGCTTGCAGTAAATTCCCTCCCTTTTCTTTCCTTACTGTAATTATTGGTTCTTGAGTCATTTTGAATCAAAATGAGCCTTCTCAACAATGTTTTAATAAGCTTTGCTGCCTTGCAAAGCATTCTCTTTGAATTGCAAATAGAAGTCCAGTTCCACTATCTTGATCATTCCCTTGCCCATAATAATCATGTGGTGATGATGTTCAAGTTTATCATGTTGTAATCTTGACATTTTTGGTATGTTATGTTAATGATCTAAGTATCAAAAGGCATAAGATGTGCTTCTATCAAACTTTGTTTTTAAACTAGATCCATGTTAGTAATATCAATGTATCAAATTTAGCTAAACTTTGGGCAATCTTGTGATTAGATATACAAGTAGTTGTTTCTTTCAGTAGATATGGTATCAATGTATTTTTCTTTATACTTGTGCAGATATGAGATTGGTGGCAAAGAGACATTTTTTGTGGCGCTACTTGAACTCAATTTCATTTTCTAATGTATGGAAGACATCATTTATCTATATACTGTTGTAATTACTTTGTGAACAACTTACTTCAACGGTTTTAATAGTATAATGGTTCTTTATTTCCTTTTTAGATTATATGGATGATTTATTTATGGATGTGGTTGGAAATGAAGAGGTTAATGTAATGTAATGTAATGTAATGGCAAGCAAATGTAAAGAACATTAATAAAAAATTAAAAAATAGTGACGAAATTTTTTTGTCTCCAATAGCTGACTATAAGCAGAAAACTAATGTATTGAAATTGAAAATTAAAAAAAAAAAAAATACAATCAATGACGAAATGTTTCGTCACCTTTTATGGTCAAATAAAAAAAATTACAAATTAAAAATCATTGGTGACAAATATATTTTATCTTTGAATATAATGTTTAGTGATGAAAATATTAGGTGATGAAAAAATTCCGTCACTTATCATATTTTTTATTAAGAAAATTTAAACCTATTGGTGACAAAAAATTTCGTCACCAGGATATTCGTTGACTAGACTTAGGTGACTAATGTTGTTTCGTCACCATAGTCCACTTTTGTTGTAATCGTAGGTTGATCAGATCAAGTCCATTGTTGACACTTGCTCATGTATTGGAAGAAGAGCAATGCTACATACACAAAAAACGTGACAACATTTTTACAATAGATGAGTTGGCAAGCTTGTACTAGTTTCCATCTAAGCCCACTACTAACATCATTTTTTTACCTATTACTAACAATTTGTTATATCAACATGTGTCGAATTTTTTGCGTCTATAGACTTTCTCATTAAAAGAAATATAGCAATGATTCAAGCCCTATTAATTTTGTAAAATATAGTAGACAAAGGATTAGACAAAAGTATAACATGCCATTTAACACAAACTCAAAACGATGATCACATACATATTTAACTCAAAACCCAACAAGTTTTGACTATTGATGCTCCTCCTTGCAAATTGTAATGTTTTCTACCAAGTTTATGTATTGTGATTTGAAATGGGATACTTTATAGAAAACGATTGTGAATTTGTTTGTTTTCTTTTGTCGTTTTTTGGGAATATTTGCTTTTTAAATTATATGATCTAGTTTAGGGGTGTTGACAAAATTGTGTTTGGTTCCTAAGAAAATGGAAGAATTAATCAAACTAACAACACTGCAACTTTTGTACATCATTCCCACCCATTTCACAACTGATGTGCAATCAAGCATGAGCTGACAACACCTCGTTGGTGCGGAGTAAACCCCTCTCCCCCAACTCAAAAATAGGAATGGCAACGGGTCGGGTTCGGGCCGGGTTTTTCCATACCCGGACCCGACCCACGGGGCAAGATCCGTGGCCCGGACCCGGCCCGTTTAGGGTACCGGGTTTTTTTCCGGGGCCCGGACCCACCCCAACCGGGCTCCACAGGCCCCACGGGCCCCGTTTAGGGATTGGGCCCAATTCGTGGCCCAACCAAAAAAAAAAAATTAAGCCCAAATTTATTTTTGCCTACGTTAAGCCTGCACTGCCTAATCCGTGGCCCAATTCGACTAATCTTATTAATTTAAATAATAAATAAAAAAATACAAGCACAAACACAAACATCAACAACAACACAAATACACGGCAACACAAATACAACAACAGCAATAGCAACACAAATACAAATCAATAGACATTGAAGCATCAGTCTTACACTCTTACTGAAATGAGATTTTTAGATAATAAATAATAAATAAACATAAAAAATAGAGGAAACAAAACTCCATTTATGGACCGATCCTTACATGAATTCTCAAACATCAAATACCCAAAAACAAAAACTATTAAGAGGAAATGAACCCAAAAAAAAATGAAGAACTCAAACAGTAGCTTCAGCAATCTTCGCCTGACCTCACGAAGATTGCAAAATACCAATACTCGTAAGTGTCATCGAAGTACTTGTCGGAGTACTGGATCTGACCCATTTTTCTAGCTCACTGAAGCTTTTCGCGACGATTAGATCACTGAGGATTTCCGATTTGTGAAGAAATTGACACAATTTTAACAGTTCAAATATTGGAAATGGAAATTGATTCAAAATTTTTGGAAATCAAAGGATAAAGAGAAGAGTATAACCTTGGAGAGAGTAAGTGAGAGACAGAGGAGCGCAAAAGAGGGTTAGAGAGAGAGAGAGAAACGCGGAGGGATGCGAGGGAGAGGGAGGCTGAAATGATGAGGGAGGGAGGCGAGGGAAAGGGAGGGAGGCTGAAGAAAATGAAATGAGGGATTACAGATTAGGATTAGATAGGTTTATATATATAGAGAGAGGGTATTTTTGTAATTTAGGGAATCGGGTTTTTAAACGGGCCGGGTCTTGGGTCGGGTCTCGGGTTTTTTTGATAAAACTCGGACCCGCTTCGGGTTTTTTTTTTTAAACCCATACTCGACCCTATTCCTAATCGGACCGGGTAAAACCCGGCCCATTAGGGTCGGACCGGGTCGGGTATCCGCGGGTCGAGTAAAAATTGCCATCCCTACTCAAAAACCGTCTACACCGCACCTTGTTACAAGACTTGGAAATCTATCGAATGGTTACGAAGTCAAACTTCAATGCAACCCCCAAAGTCCGTAAAGTTCTCCAATCCCCGTGAGACTTCTTTTGAAAAAAAAATTATGCAAGCCAACAAACCATTTAATTTATCCTTTAATTTTTTTTTTTAAGCAATATTATGTCTACAATATTTATATAATATTTTCACAACAAATCATAGGTGATTAGTTGTTATTGGTTCAAATTTAAACCTAACACTAAAATTACTTTTTTGCCCCAACTAGTAATAACCGCTTAGAATTTGTTGTAAAAATTTCGTAAACATATCATTTCTCTTATTTTTTTTAGTTTTCTCATCACCGCTTCCACTTGTCAAGCTACTGGGCACCGTCACAAAGCATCAGCATCTGAATCTCTTTCACAGGCCACGTCTTCTTAAACAAATTCAACCTAAGCTTGTCTTTTGCTAAATCACATCTAATTCTTGTCCTCTTCAGTAAGTCAAACCATCCAATAATCCAATCACTCCATTCTCAACCCTCGCCATAATTAAACTCTAATCTTTATTTTATCAGTAAATGCCATAACTTTCTAACCAACGATGTTGAATTGCAGCAGGGTGACTGTTTAATATAGTTTTAGATCTAAAATAATAATTATAAATGAGTTTTTTATATTTAAATATCACTTTAAAATATGATTTTTCTATTTTTTTTATATTTAAATTTACTTTTCAATTTGCGACAAAAAGCTCAATCTTGAATTCTTGATCAATGTACATTCACGTTCATTTGCAACTTGCAAGAATATAAAATTTCATCCTCGCGATATGTACCGACCAGAAGATAAGATACTTTATAGTTGAAAGGTAATTGAACAACTTACGGATGATTATTAGAAAGCTTAACCACAAAAATAAACTATTAGGATAATTACAAAATAAAAAAATGTTATGTCTATAATATTTTTACAATAAATTTTAAATGATAAATTATTATTGGCTTTAATATAAATTTACAGACAAAATATTCAAAATAAAGTAGGGGTCAGTGACAAGTGTCAAGTGTTAAGTGTCAACATCAGTGAATCACAACTAACATGTTGTATCCCACATGAACAATTTAGCATTTTGTGTAGGTAATATTTGTTTGTTTGTTTGTTTGTTTGTTTCTCAGTTTTTTTTTGATACGGTTTCTCAGTTTTATATTCCCTCAAAAGCTTCAAACCGAAAAATGTATCCCAAATCCCAGGTCCCACGTCGGAGATTCCGAGGTCAGAGGTCAAAAACAAGTATGATCACCTGCTACTACGCGAGAGACATACCCATGTTCTGTACATATCGAACGGCCGACCTTAAAAAACATCTTGTATGATGTTTTTTGTTTTTTTTTTTGTTCATTTGGAAAAACTTCTGTTTTACATTTTGATTGATTGGTATTTATTATTTAAAAACAAGTTAGATATATACATATATATATATATCTTAAAGACAAAATTTATGTACATTACTTTAAATGCCGCTCCTTAGATTCCTCTTTTAAAATTTTGCCATGTGGTGACTTAACTAAAAATTATTTTTTCATCCTACGAGAAAAAGCTACATGGCAAAATCTTAAGATGAGAACTTAAATAACAGTACTTACGTATTGTACTTAAGTTTTGTCCATAAAAAAAATAGCCTTACAAAATTATCTATACTATTACTAGTCTCATTACATGGGCTTTGCGTGTGCAATAATACATTTTCTTTTTCTTTTTTGTCTAGGGCTATAATTTTTCATTCATCTCAATTTTTAGATTATGACACAACCCAAAAATTAAATAAAAGAAACTAGTGAGTCTTGATAAAGTAAAAAAAAAAAAAAAAGTTGAAATGTAGATTTGAAGGAAATATACAAAAGTGGATTGAGAAGTTTTTTTTTTTTTTTTTTTTTTTTTGAATAAGTTTGTTTTAAAAACATAGATTAGTAGGAGAGTGTCCTATTTAGTAAGCATTTTAAGTGGAGTTGGAGATATATTACCAAGTTGTCCCCAAGTTTTGTCTCTATCAAACGTAAGGTCCAAGGGTATTTCTAAACTACATAAAAGTCCAGTCCAAATAGAAGAATCTTTTTATAGATAGTATAGATTTAAGGAGCTTCCAAATCATTTAGGCCATGAACTCTAAGTTGTGGCCTTTATTTAAGCCAGGGAGGCATGGACTCATAGATGTGGAGTCTAAATAAAACTCCTAAAGTTTAGTTATTTTAAAATAAATAAAAAAGAGTTTTTTTTTTCCACCTCATTTCTCCATATCCCATAAAATTAGGCCCCACTTCTCCTTACACTTTCTAACTCTTTATTTTTTTTTTTTTTAGATTATATCAACCTGGGTTTATTTTTGATAGAGTTGAACACGTACAAAAAAGAAAGAACAAAGTTTAGCTACAAAATTGATTGTAACCTTAGGCTACAAACTCACTCAATATCTTTTTATTGGAGGTAAATTTTGACAAATCCACCATTGGATTTCATCTTCTTCTTATATTCTCCATGTTTGCAAAATTTCAAGAAAATTAAAGATCAATAGCTATGTCATCAATAAATTTTTAAATTGCAAATTTTTGTAATATAAAATTATGCATAAAATATAAGATTATAGATTATATAGTAAATGATATCCAATTGATACAAAAATTGACATGTGCATTAAGAGTGTAAAGAATATATAATTCAACCGTTAGATTTTCAAAATATGCAGTAATATTTATATTATTAAGTAAGTTTGTAGCCTAAGGCTACAACCAATTTTGTAGCTAAACTTTATCCAAAAGAAAAAGGTGAAAGAGAAACAAAAAAGTAGAGATACGGTTTTTTTTTTTTTTTTTTGGCTAGAAAATTGATATGAATTATTTCAATCACCCAAAAAAAAAAAAAAAAAAAAAAAAAGAAAGAAGAAGAAGAAGAAGAAGAAGAAGAAGTAGTGTGTTCAAAGGCTAGTATATATAATCAATTGGCGGAATAAAAGGCAAAACATAGTATACCTTATGTTGAATGGCCAAGTTAGACTTCTTAATTAAAGAGAGCCAATCAATAAAGTGTGTGTGTGTATCTATAGAAAAAAATTATAAGAGAGAAGGGAAAGTTAGGGGACTAGGGGTCTCCGCCCACTCCCTCCATTAGTGCTTACATTTCTCTATTAAATTTAACTGTATACCTCATTGATTAATACAACTACATAGTTGAATCTAAGTATCCTTTAAAAATTATATATATATATATATATATATACACACGCACACACATAAATCAACTGAATAAAAGGAAAAACTTAGTGTACCTTACATTCAAAGGCGTTGTTTACAGTTTTTATTCAGGGAGGCCAATCAATAAATTATCTATCTATATATATATAGAAAAATGACTGGTGGGAAGATGAAATTTTTAAAGCCAAAGGGTTATGGCCCCCCGCCCCCTCCCTCCACTAGTGCTCAGGGTTCTTAACAATTAAATTCAACTATGTACCTACTTGGCCAATTTAACAAAATAGTTGAATCTAACTATCCTTTAAAACAAATTCGTTACACAAGAATTTGGGATGGGAATTGTTATATTTTGAGAATTCATGAAAATTTGATAGTTCTAAATTTTTGAGAATTACAATTTCCTTGAATATCTCAATTCCCATGAAACACGAGAATCCTAACTCCCACATTTTAGTTAGGAAATATCAATTACTACAAATCTTGTATATGTGAGAATTATTAATGTGATATATTTGTGTGTGTACATACACAAACACATATATAAGCGATGTCCCAATTTGTTGTAAGACTATTCCATTTTTTGCCTACCTCATAGATTAATAGTGTGGTATATGGAATTTGAGACCTCTACATTTACTGATTTACATCATCATATCATTCAAGTCCATTAAATAAACCATCTGAGTGTTCTCAAAGTGATTACTAATGAGATATTTAAATTAAATTTTTCACTTTTTCTATTTTTTTTTTAAAAAAACTAACTTTATAGAGTTTATTCTAATAAAAAAATACTTTTTTTTTTCACTCAAATAAGATGTTGAGTAATGTCTAAGGGTATTTTTATCTTCTAAAAATTATCTATAGTCGTCAAATTATTAATTATTTAGTTACTAAAATAATTCGTGAAAAGCTATTTTAAACCCCCCCTTTTTTTTAGAAACAAATGCACACAAGACAAGAGAGAGGAAAAGGGGTTTTAAAATTTATATTTTTAGATATAGTATTTTCTATAATATGATAAAAATTCAATTTCTATATATACCAAACGACATAAATATTAACAATCAATAATTTCAATATGTAAGTTTTTTTTTTTTTTTAAGAAACAATTTGTGAGTTTAAATCTTCAAGAATCTATAACTCTCGTGATTTAAAATAGTTAGTAACTTAATAGACCTTTGAGAAAGATAGTAATTATCTTTTTGTGCTTTTATCATCACCTAAGCAATTATATGAAAAAGAAAAACACCTAAAAAAATTTATCAAGGTTATGTCCTACTCCATATAAAATTATAAATAGCGTAATTTATCCTACATTACCACTCATTCAAATGAGTAACTTTTTAAAAGTAAGGTAACCCTCCTAGAAGTAATCTCATAGAAGCACACTAAGCTTATCGCTACACAATTCAGGCTGTCAATGATAGAAAAAGAAAAAGATTATAAATTTATAATCATCCATGATCCAACGGCTATGATTCACCCAAAATGTTAAGTTCAAACTATTCCAATAATTTGCTACACACACATTATCATATTTTGATTGCTTGATCTGAGAGTTTTGCTTTACCTACTCAAAGACAGGCCAGAAGGAAAAAAAAAGTGACTGACAGATCAGCATGTTTGATCCTTAAATACTTTCGAATCCACACACTACCTCCAAAAATATCAACTGGGTCTCCACCATTTCTCTCCCAAAACGACCAGTTTTAGTTTCATTAGACCAATCTCAAATAAAGCAATAAACTCATGGCTGATATTCATATAAACACAGAGGAGTCTCCTACTCAGACCCCACTTCTTATTCCAATTCAAAACAATAACCACAATAACCACAATCACCAAGTACCACAACAAGAACAAAACGAAGAGACCCAGTTGGACCAAACAATTTAGAATCCAATGACAACTACATATTGAAGCATTGGCAAGTACTTGTAAAAGATTGATTAGATAAAAGCATTTCTTATTCAGTGTAGTGAATTTAGAGGACTAGAGAAGGAAAGGAAAGTACTTAAAAAGGTATGACATTAGTATAGAATTAATAACTAGAGATGAGCTCATGTGCTATGCTCTTCTCTTGAATTTTTGATTGGAAAGGAAGACCTGGTGATTTTGATAAGCACATTATGTTCATACCATAAATGTCACCGCCTTTTATATGGTCTTATCAAAATTGGGAACAGACAAAAAGAAAATCTTGAATTAGTATGCCAACTCATTAGTATGAACCATAATTTAGGATCACAAAGATCCATCCAATCATACAAATTCACCAAATCTTAACTGGGGTTGATCATGGGATACCAAAACTGCATGGATAATCAAACTGGATTCCATATTCGTAAATTTAAAGCACAAGTTTTACTTAACATCCATATCATATACTTAACACACTTTCACTGTTTCTTAAAGTAAATGCAAAAAATACCAACATAGCAAAGCATATCAGACAACCAAAAGCAACGCACACAGACTAATAATCCAAAGAATATAAGAAATGCTCACCCAAATCTGTTTAACATAATCGTCATGAAGCTGTGCCATTTTACCATTAAACCTGTCAACGAAGAGGAACCTCCTGATCCCATACTTGCGGAGACTGTGTGAAAGGCAGAGCAAAGAAACAGCAGCGAGGCAAGCCTGTGAGGCAACGATGTCTAGCTCGAAATTCTTAATCTGATACAACTCACAGCCAGAGCATTTTGATTGCTCCAACAGCACAACTGGGAGTACCACACCGATAAGCAAGAAGGCAATCCAAGACAGAGCTATGCTCAACCAAGAAGACTGGTTGAAACCAAGTAAAGTGAGAAAAGTTTCCAACTTTTTCAGTGTTTGGTCCAACTGGGTCTCTTCGTTTTGTTCTTGTTGTGGTACTTGGTGATTGTGGTTATTGTGGTTATTGTTTTGAATTGGAATAAGAAGTGGGGTCTGAGTAGGAGACTCCTCTGTGTTTATATGAATATCAGCCATGAGTTTATTGCTTTATTTGAGATTGGTCTAATGAAACTAAAACTGGTCGTTTTGGGAGAGAAATGGTGGAGACCCAGTTGATATTTTTGGAGGTAGTGTGTGGATTCGAAAGTATTTAAGGATCAAACATGCTGATCTGTCAGTCACTTTTTTTTTCCTTCTGGCCTGTCTTTGAGTAGGTAAAGCAAAACTCTCAGATCAAGCAATCAAAATATGATAATGTGTGTGTAGCAAATTATTGGAATAGTTTGAACTTAACATTTTGGGTGAATCATAGCCGTTGGATCATGGATGATTATAAATTTATAATCTTTTTCTTTTTCTATCATTGACAGCCTGAATTGTGTAGCGATAAGCTTAGTGTGCTTCTATGAGATTACTTCTAGGAGGGTTACCTTACTTTTAAAAAGTTACTCATTTGAATGAGTGGTAATGTAGGATAAATTACGCTATTTATAATTTTATATGGAGTAGGACATAACCTTGATAAATTTTTTTAGGTGTTTTTCTTTTTCATATAATTGCTTAGGTGATGATAAAAGCACAAAAAGATAATTACTATCTTTCTCAAAGGTCTATTAAGTTACTAACTATTTTAAATCACGAGAGTTATAGATTCTTGAAGATTTAAACTCACAAATTGTTTCTTAAAAAAAAAAAAAAACTTACATATTGAAATTATTGATTGTTAATATTTATGTCGTTTGGTATATATAGAAATTGAATTTTTATCATATTATAGAAAATACTATATCTAAAAATATAAATTTTAAAACCCCTTTTCCTCTCTCTTGTCTTGTGTGCATTTGTTTCTAAAAAAAAGGGGGGGTTTAAAATAGCTTTTCACGAATTATTTTAGTAACTAAATAATTAATAATTTGACGACTATAGATAATTTTTAGAAGATAAAAATACCCTTAGACATTACTCAACATCTTATTTGAGTGAAAAAAAAAAGTATTTTTTTATTAGAATAAACTCTATAAAGTTAGTTTTTTTAAAAAAAAAATAGAAAAAGTGAAAAATTTAATTTAAATATCTCATTAGTAATCACTTTGAGAACACTCAGATGGTTTATTTAATGGACTTGAATGATATGATGATGTAAATCAGTAAATGTAGAGGTCTCAAATTCCATATACCACACTATTAATCTATGAGGTAGGCAAAAAATGGAATAGTCTTACAACAAATTGGGACATCGCTTATATATGTGTTTGTGTATGTACACACACAAATATATCACATTAATAATTCTCACATATACAAGATTTGTAGTAATTGATATTTCCTAACTAAAATGTGGGAGTTAGGATTCTCGTGTTTCATGGGAATTGAGATATTCAAGGAAATTGTAATTCTCAAAAATTTAGAACTATCAAATTTTCATGAATTCTCAAAATATAACAATTCCCATCCCAAATTCTTGTGTAACGAATTTGTTTTAAAGGATAGTTAGATTCANTTGTGGTAACTTATTATGCGTGGCACCATGTTGCAATTAGAGTACCATAGAGGCATGGACATTGCAATAGCTGCGCCTGATGAATGGGAAGAGAGAGCGACAAAAGTTGGAAGAGGGACTTTTTTTTTATCGACTTTCTGTATGTGGTTGACCAGGTAAAGGTATCATCTGAAAGTGAGAATGAATAATGTCTGAAGACTGCAATGACATTGTTTTGCTGGTGCGTATGTCATGAAGAAAAAGATCTGTGAAGCAACCATAGCTTAATGGAAAATTGTCACTTTGAAGAAGTGAAAACTATGGTTTTTCCAAGCACCCAGGTAACCAAAGAGAGCTCAATGAAAAAGATTGTGTTGAGAAGAGCCCTATCAACTGTCCATCCAAATATTGTGATCCCTCCTGGATTGGTCTGCAAATACATTACTGCAGAGAAAGGACTAAGCGTCAGTTTCATATATAGTACACATAACATGGTATATACTGGGAAAAAAATGTAACAATGTTGAGCTAATTTAGGAACATTTGAAAAAAGCGATTACTACATTAAAGATCATGAATAGCAACCTTGCTTTGATCTATTAGATGCATGAAAGGAAAAATTCAGCTAACATGCCCTCAATGTTTCAAAAGCGATTACTACATTAAAGATCATGAATAGCAACCTAGTTTTGATCTATAAAATGCATGAAAGGAAAAATTCAGCTAACAAGCCCTCAATGTATTAACGATTTTCATTTTTAAGTTTAAGACCCAAATATATAGAAGCTAATTTTTGGAATGGATACACAGGAAAAGAAAGCACCACCACAGAGTGTTATAAATTAAAGACCAAGAACCAAACTTGCCCAAGTGTCACTTGTGGGCATTTGAAAGGCATAATATCAACGTATATATGAAAGGACTCCTTATAGAAACAAAGCATGCTGTCGAAAACATAACCAGTTGAAGGTAAAAACCTTCAAGGGAAATTCTGTGAATCATGGCATGGGTAAGAAGCATATTTATGCATTTAGAGCAGATAAGGAAAGTCAGAAACATAATTGCACTAGAGATAAGAGTTGAAGCTATAAATTAATACATGCTTTTGAGTCTTTTTTTTTTTTTTTTTTTTTTTTGGGGAAGGGGGGGATGCGTTTTTTGTATGACATATACGGGATCTTCGATTTGATTCATGTATTATTTTTTTATTAAATTTAGTTCACGTATTTTTCTCTTATTAAATTTAGTTCGTGTATTTTTCTCTTTTTATTATTATTATTATTATTATTATTATTATTATGTTGAAGTGTCCAAAAAGTTCTTTTATTATTATTATTATTATTATTATGTTGAAGTGTCAAAAAAGTTAAGCATGAGCCAGATTATTATTATTTAAAAATGTTACATTCACAATATTTTCACAATAAATTATAAGCAGTAAATTGTTATTAAGTTTAATTTAAATCTATCATTGAATTACTTTTATTCCTACCAATAATAAACCTTAATAATCTGTCATTTATAATTTGTAATGAAAATGTTGTAAACATAACATTTCTCATTATATAATAACTCAAAATTCTATAATAATAATTATTTGATAGTTAAGTGATGAAAGATCTAAACTTGAATGTTTTCGTTTATTTTGTGTCAACTAATTAAACTACAAAACTTGTGACAAAAGCTTTTTTTATGTCCCTTTTCCCTTTTTCCCCTACTAAAAATCTTAAAAATTTTAGACCGTCAGATACTGTTAAACATCACATTATAATCTATATTTAAAAGGCACATTCGAATTTATATTCAAAAGAATAGTCTTGGAACGGTTCTACAATCTCCATTCTGGAGGCAATACAATTGCCCAGTAAGAAGAAAGGAGCAACTTGATATCAACCAAGTAACAATCTTTCAAACAGTCTTCTGGAATGTTCTTTTTGGAATACCCGAGTTATAGGTTTAATGAACTTGAAAAACCTGCCCTAAATTTGAAGGTCCTAAATTCCACCCGTCATACCTTCAGTCCATCAGTTTTTCGGAATACCTTGTGAATGAAGAGTGAAATAGTCCCGTCTAAAGCTAAAACACTTCATCAAAGAGTTGAAGAACCTGCCTTAAATTTGGAGGTCCTAAATTCCATCCATCATACCTTCAGTCCATCGATTTTTCAGAATATCTTATTAAATGAAGAGTGAAAAAGTCTGATTAAAAGCTGAAACACTACTTCAAAAAGAATAGATATATTAATTCAATCAATGTTCTCACTGAACGTAACCTGGTTAGTGCTTTGTGTATATGTTTTACTGTTTGACAAATGCTTCTGTTAACCAGTCTGAAGCTTTTTCTAAAGAGCCAAGAGAGTATCTAAGAAAACCAAAGCCCCCATTATTCAGAGAAGGAAGGAGACTCACACTCTTGCTGCAAAAATTATGGATAATTCATAGAAATGATTTAGAAAGACCAGCCAAATATCAAGGATGTAGATCAAGCAAATATAGCTACATTGCCTGAACCCACCACAGAATCCAAAGGCCTGTATCTATATTTGGTCACATTGTGACAATAACAAAAGAAGTGCAGCAGGTCACTACTTATAAAATCAAATACACAACCATGAATACTACGCATCATTGACTTACAAAGGAGATTCCCAAGCTGTCAGGTCCTTTTCGCTCCTAACATCATCTAAGTAATAGATGTGTCAGCAATTCCATTGATAATCTCAATATAACATCAACTCCGAGAGGTCAAGCTTTTTTTAACTCGGGAGTACCATATTAGAAGCATTCTCAGCCCAAGCCCCATCATGAATTAGTACATTACGACATTTAATTGTCCCAACAGAGAAAGCAAAGGTTAGTAACAATCACCTCAGCTAACCAATAACCATCCAGTCACCAAAACTAGATTCTTGATGTCAACAATTCAGAAGGTCGTTACACAACTGTGGTAGCATCACCAACCAATCTGACAGGCTGATATGAGCAAAGGGAGCAACCACAATAAGACTCCACTTAATGTGAATACAAAATGAGTTGTAAAACGTGCAAATTTTCCTGGCAAATATATAGCTTGAACCTCATTGGACACAACCATTACAATGCACATGACAAAAATATTAATTTTTCTATACTGCTTACACCTACTGAATCTCCATTATGGTTTAGCATGGAAAGTGGACACTTTCATAATTTTCCCGTCTCCAGGCAGCCCACTCTTCCAGCAGTGCCTATATTACAATCATACCACATGAGCAATATATAAAGATATCAACTGGAGACCTATATACAAAGTAACAAACATGATCCAAAATGTCTAATATAAAAATCTGACAAAAATAAGTTACAACCCCCCACTGGCAGAACCAAAATAAAAAAAATTGAGTATCAACAACTATGCACAAGATGAGAATTGCATAGGCTTCTAACAAATAATAATATAATTTGGCAATTCCCAGTAAGATGACCAACAGCAATTCTGACAAAGTGGAAATAACTGCGCCTCAGAATTAGTATTGAGTAAATCAGGTGAACCCAAACGCCAAACCATAGCTCAAGTAAAGGAATTGATTCTATAATCTCCTGCTTTATGTACCAGCACCACTGGTTACATATTTGAAATTCTAAGATATACCAGGAATTTTAAAAATAAATCTATATCATTCCTAGTGTTCATGCCCATGTATCAACTATTACAACACATTAATGAATTTTCAATAATTTGCACAATATGTAAAGATAATATTATACCAGGTAAAGATGTAGCATCTTTTTTCCCCCATATTCAAATATATCACTTAACAGGCAAAAGAAGAGAGAGAGAAACTAATTGGTGCCAACAGCTATTCATTGGGAACTTGATGAGACGGTATGCCTACAGAGACTGCAGTACTGGTCCCCATCATGTTATGATTCATTTATCAAAAAATAGAATTAAAATTAAAATACTAGTGAAGAAAAAAGACCATGGTATGTTTTGCATTGAATTCTGAACAGAATCTCTCTCCGTGTTTTGATTTGATTTCCTTTATTCAAGAACTTGAGTCAAATGAAACGACATGACTAGGCCATAGTTCACCACATGACCAGAATGTGAACTTCTAACAATGTGCAGTCAAAAGGCACAATTAACACCATAAACAAATTTATGATACTAGTATAAATTAATTGTAACCAAACACATAACAAAGGTTTGTATTGTACCTCCAGCGAGCCAGAAGGGACAACTAATTGAAGTTTATAAATCCCAGAAAACCTCCTCAACCTGCTTGCTTTGATACTGCAGTGACATTCGCAGACAAATGTCATAAAAAACTCTGGAACTAGTTAAATCTTGAATCTTCTCACATCATTAGTACAAAGAGTAATAATGGATAGGACAAAGCTAATACTCTGTTCATTTCCATGCCTTCTTAAGGAGGTATCAATACTATTGGGCATAAAACTATGCTTAGGAGACATGAGCAGCAAATTACATTAAGAAACGTCATAGCAGCAACGGAAAACTGAACATTAAAGAACAAGCAATATTAAAGACACCTAATTACAAAATGATTCCCCTTATCAGAACCTTGAAACTGAACATTTATGATTTCGCTTTAGGCCTTTAAACTCTTGCATAATGAAAGTTGAGTTTCACAACATAGACTGAAGCAAAATAGGATTGCAAAGAATAGAGCTAAATAAATGCCCTGAACCTAAATAAATGAAAGAGCATTTAGAATTATAGGCACCTTCAACTATGCTCAGTTTGACACATCAGATGCAGCATTCAGGGAGAGGGGGGGGGGGGGGGATTGCAGCTCTAAATTAGAAATTTATTAGTAATTAACACATATAACTAATAAATAAAAGTTTCATATCTCCACACTTAAATAAGTGGCATCATGGCCTCTTATAATCCAATCCTCCAATAAGCATTCCATGTAAAACAAGATTCAATGCTATCATTTTATACAAAGCCATGGTTGGATCACCTAAGAGTAAGTCTGAAACCCTTAATCTCAGGAACCGAATCCATTATGTGGAGCCATTAAACATTAAACCTATTCAGTATGAGCCTTTTACGAAAGCAGCAGTGCATTGAGAACAAGCAACATTACCCCTCTCACCCCCCCCCCCCAAAAAAAAAAAAAGTTTCACAGGTAGGTAATAATCAAATCATGCACAAAACAACAATATTACTACCCTAGAAAATATTCTCCAGTGGGTTGGTTAATAAAGTCATGGATCTTGAGGACAGAAATATTCCAGGAGAAGTATTCATCTATTCCACCACACCACCATTTATGCAGGTAGGGTCAAAAGAACTTAAACATCCTCTATGGCATCTGAACATCATGCGTATTATGGTTACTGTCAGTTTCCCTCACACACACTAAATATCAGCATATGCTACTATGCTAGCATCCACATTATAAAAATTATCCCTCATGGATGTAAAGCACAATCCTGATCCCTGGAAACATTCCATAGACATCAAATGAATAAATTACCTCTGAAGTATTATGGTTACTGTCAATTTCTTCGTCAATGGAAAGCAAAGAGCATCCCCTCCACTTCACACCAACCAACCGTCTCTTGCAAACACAATGCGATAATTAAAAAAGGATAGAACAGATAGCTGATAGAAAATCCATACTGTTCTAATTTTCAAATCCAAAGTTAAAGGGAACTGTTTACAATGTGCCAAAGAGAATATGTTACATACACAAGTTTCAGCTGAAACTTTTTTTTTTTAACTAGAAAAAAGGCATCCATGCCACACCTGGCAATGCAAGCTACGTTGACCAAAGCTGGAGATCAAAGTTAACCTGCAATGACTCTGGTTGACAAGAAGAGGCAAAAAATAGTTTCCACCCAAATCACTGAATAGTGCCTGCTAAAAAAACAGCACGATTGATCTTCTGACAAATCAGTGTTTGGAACTTCATTTCAATGCAGGTCTCTCACCTCAACCATATCACTAGTTAGTGTCGTACAAAACAAAAATATGAAGATCATGGCCACTTCAGAGATCCATTGCTCTTAGCCAAGCACACCACCAGTCCCTAAATGCCCTTGCTGCAACTCCTTTCTACGCTGCTCTTCTAAAGGATCGGGACTCTTCATTATTCTACGCGTACGCCTAGTTACAACAAGAAAGAAACAGATTAATTATACATATAGCATGATTTTAAAAAATGCAATCAGACTTCAAACAAATAGGTTATGGGGCCATGTACCTGTCTTGAGCATGTTGAGCGGGAAAAGTTGGCATAAACTCTTTGGACTTGGGTAGAGGAACTTCACGAAACCATTCATGATTAAGAGCAGCTTCAGCTGTAATCCGCTGCAAGTATCACAACAGTACTTAAATGTCAAAACGCTGGTGATAACAAGTTTAGTCAAGAGATTTGAAAGTTAATTGGTAATTTACCTTCTCAGGGTCATAAGTTAAAAGTTTGTTTAACAAGTCAAATCCAGAATCGGAAAGAACTGGCGATCCAGTGAATGAAGTAGCTGGGAATTTCTTCCGCAATAGGTTATACCTGAAAGGAACATGTCTATGATTAATACAAACATTCAAAACTGTTGAAAAGGGTCACCAAAGGAGGCCAGATAGCCAGACCAGAACCACCAAAAGCTGGAAGCCTGGGAAAACAGTGACAAAAATAAGAACACCATAATCACAGTAAATGGTAGAAAATAGATTTAGATTATTAATACTTACTGATGCTTAACAAAGTTGACCTTGACCCCAGGCAGCTTGGAAAACCCAGGCCAAATTGTCTCATTTGGTGTGCCAAGAATCCTAAAAATCTGACACCATTTAAAATGCATCAGCAATAGAGTCGTGACAACAGCCTAATAGATAAGGGTAGAAGTAATCAAGCAGAACCAAAAACCACCTAGGCTAATTTACCTTGTCAAGTTGATCAAATTCAGTCTTCCCATTGAACAATGGTTCCTTTGATAGTAATTCAGCCATGATGCAACCAAGTGACCACATGTCAATTGCTGTGGAATATAGTTTTGCTCCCAACAGAAGTTCAGGTGCCCTGCCAAACAAACAGAGGAATATTTACTACTACAACTTTGATGAAGTAACAGATGGATGGATGGAGATAGAAAGATTAAGAAAAATAATAACATATAAATGAAACAGAGACATTTAACACCAAAACACAACCCATACAGATATGACCACTTACGCCTGACATGAATTACATGCACTTGTTTTTTAGGGGTAAAAACACCAACAGTAGTAACAAAACTTCTGCCTCGGAGCTTTCTCCCCATGAGTACACCAAAATATTAATATATAAAATAATCGACAAATTAACCACAAAAGCAATAATTACACCATTAACAAGCTCCATCGGGAATGAATTAATTTAAGTTGAATTATCATTTTTTGGTAGGATACAATAAACATTTTGGTTCCTACAAACAAATACAGAGGACAATGAATACCAAGCACAGAAGGACGTATTACATGAAGGTAAAGAAATTATAATATAACAATACAAAATATAATAAAATATAACAAGACCAAAATCATTTTCTATGCAAAAGGAAATGCTAGTGCAGCTCACCTGTACCAAAGGGTAACCACCAAATGAGTATATGGTTTCAATGGACTCCCATATTGTCGTGCCAACCCAAAATCACAAATCTTCAAGTCACCCCGATTATTCAAAAGCAGATTTGATGTCTTCAAATCCCGATGAAGCACCCAGTTATCATGAAGATACTTAACACCCTCCAAAAGCTGGAGCATTAGGCATTTCACTTCACTCTGACTAAACGGCTGCTTCATTGTTTCCATGAGCCCTTTGAGATCATGTTCCATGTACTCCATCACCATAAAAATGCTATCAAGGCTACTCCCCACCACCACCTCTTTAACATCTACAATTGATGGGTTATGAAGAGAAAGGAGAATGTTTATTTCTCTCAGAGATGTCATTGGAAAACCTTCTTTTTCCTTCTCCATTTTTACTTTCTTCAATGCAACAATTTCCCCCGTCTTCTTATCTCTAGCTCTATATACAACTCCATAGGTGCCTTCATCTATTCTGTTTAGTCTCTCAAACTCATCAACACTTCTACAACCCTGAAGCATGTTTAAGCTTCTTTGGGGAAGGGCTGAAGGAGAGGGTTCAGGTGTCCCTTGAGAATCATCTTCATCCCCAGAATCTGTATCTGACTGGCTAGCACTACTATAATTTTTATTACGTTCCTCATCAATCTCCATGTAGTCATCCTTGTCTAAATTATTACCAGTGTAATCATCCCCACTCAAAGACCTAGCACGGGCAACTAGTTCATCAGATTCAGATGATTTAGCTGCAGATCTTTCAGAGCCTTCTCTCCTGAGCTCCCCAAGCTCTGGACTCAACGACTTGTTGTGTACTCCAGCCTCCAGTGACTCCGCCGGAGGCAATTTCCTTCTCCTTCTAGGCATTTCCTCATCATCTACAATTTCACCTTCATCAACCGGAGAGTTATTCCCAGCTGCCCATCTTGAAGATGAAATGTTCCGGGTTGGAACATAATCATCATCTTCTATTTGCTCTGCTTCGAGATCATTACCCCACCGCTGCTTTGGCGACCCAGGAGACAATTCTACTGGAGACTCGGACAAAGCACGCCCCCCTGATCCAGGTGCCAAAGGAGGTTCAAATGACGATGAAGATCGCTCCACACTCTCATCTTTAGTACTCTTAACAGGAGAAATTTGTACACCACCATCTGGAACAACATTAGGTGACTGACGGTATGCCTTAGGCAATGGCGGGGGAGGAGGAAGGGCTGCTGCCACTGTCGTGGACGCCCTACTTCTTGACAAATTATTGACCTCCTTCTCATCTCTATCCCAAATTATAGGCGAAAACTTCCTCTTCCTCTGCGGAGGTGGAGACTGACCCCCATTCTCCATCAGTTTCGAAACACTGGCATCCTTAACCTGCGATTCGGATTCAATAGCATCATCAGACTCACTTGACAACTCACCTGGTTCCCTATCAACAGTCCTAGCCACAAGCCCACATCGCCTGGGCCCACCAATACCACCACCGACGCCACCACTACTACTGCCCGAGTCACTCTTACTCGAAGCTGATCGATACCCACCATTCACCACTTTCCTCTCCTTAATATCTTTCTGCCTAACCCTACCCTTGTCTCTTATATCCCCCGACCTCGACCCCTTTCATATTCACGACTACCATTACTATTCCTAACCCGATCATAATCTTCCTTGCCATTAGCAAAATCCCTCCTCGACAAATCAAAGTTGGACTCGCGGTCCCTGAACTCATTCTCGCGATAACCCCCATGCCTCCCAGCCGCCATATATTTTTTTTCTTTTTTGTATATATATATAAATCTCAAAATCTAACTTCCAAACAATTTTTTTAATTTTTTTCAAAACAATAAACCCTAACCCCAATTCAATTTTCTATAAAAATTGTAACCCGAAATCAGAAAATCAAACACACAAAATTCCCCTGAACCTTTTTTCAAAAAAAAAAAAAGCACAAAAAGAAATTACAAAGACGAAACCCTAAATCGAAACAAAGCGAGATCCAAAAAACAATAGGAGGAAAAAAAAAACGATACAATTAAATCAGTGAAAGAAAAAGGAAATACTTGCAGACCTTGGATGTATTCGTGCTATTCAGCTCGAAATTCACTCGGATTACAGAAGTAGGGTCGAGAATCAAAACCCTAGAAATCGAGGAGCGTAACCCTAAAAAATAAGGAAAAATCGTCAGTCTACCATGCGAGAAGACAAAGAGGGTTTTGTAGCCAGAGATTGAGATTTTCAGCTAAGCGATGAGAGAGAGAGAGAGAGAGAGAGAGAGAGGCGGCGAGTGGTGGTGGGTTGTTAGAGAGAGAAAGCCCTAAATCGAGAAAAAGCAAGGGAAGGGTAAGGGTAAGGGTAAACGAAGAGAGAAAAGGAGAGAAAAGAGTCTCTTAGTGTGATTATGGGCTTTGGGTTCTCGATGGGGTGGGTGGCTCTCGATTTTTATTTCTATTTTTTTATTTTAATATTAATAATAATAATATATTCAAATATCTTTGATGGGGACTTGTTGGAGTTGTGGAGCGTGGCAATTGGGTATGGTTTTTGGGGGTTTGCCCCCAATATGATTGGGCTCTTTGGGTGTCTGTTTTCCAACTATCATTGGGCTTCCACGCCCCACCGACCTTAACCCCCAAATCAATCATCATGTCATGCTACGCGGCTTTAATTAATTTACGATTTTACCCCCTTCCCCTTTTTCTTTTTCGATTGAACAACCCCATTTGGCCCCTTTCCCTAATTCATTCATTGATGTCTTTGCCCTTTTCCTTGTGCATCCATTACCATTTGCTTTTTCTTTATTAAAAATGGAACATTTTAGATTAAAAAAATCATGATCATGGATCGTGGCGGTGATCGACTACTACTGGCCATCAGTGGCGATGGATGTTAATGGAGGGTTGTGGTTGGGTGGGAGATAGTGGAGAGAAGAGGGTAAAGGTTCGGTTGATAAGTTTTGGGTGAGATATAAAAATAGTTTACAAAAAATGAAAGAGATTAACCATAAAATAATTTTTAGTTGACCAACATTTTCCATCACCCTAAAAACCCATAAATGCAAAAAATATTTTCTAGAGATCAATTTCTGTCAAACCAAACTTAGTTAATTAGAAAAAATTGCATTGGCCAACTCTTGTCTAAGATTTTTTTTTTTTTTTTTATTACACTCGCCTTGACTTTGATTTAGTATAAGAAACTCACCTCCCTGGATGATTGAAAAAGGACACTAAAAATTCTGAAAAAGCAAAATTAAAAATTAAAAAAATTTGTAATTTCTCATATGAGGGATGTGGATAATAGTTTAAGTGGAGAGTAAAATACAAGATTCAATATTTTTTTTTAACCTATTTTCAATTATCCAAGAATGATTAGTGTAAATAGTTTACATGGGTTAAGTGTAATACCGAAAAAACTCGGGGGAGCTCAATGCAATTTTGAATTTTCCCTTTTCTAATTACACTAACAAAACAAAAACTGCCCCCAAAATTTTGTAAAAATGACAATTCACCTTAAGTTTTATGATAAACACAATACATGCAATAAAATTTTAAATTTAAATTTGTCCTTGAGTTGGCTAATTTTTCAGTGAATCACCTAAAACAGATCATTCAATGGCAAAATAGGGATTTCACTTACATGTCAACGTCGCATTAGAAACATTATCATTTATTGATAAGAATCGAGATCAAGTCAATGAAAAGTTATACTAGTATATTTATGATTTATCATGAGAGAACCCATCGCCATTCCTGCATAGATTTGGAGGTCATTGTCTTTTACTTGTAAGAGCATTCACAATGGGAATGACATATGCCATATGTTGGTTCATTTTGGAGAAAAGTAATAAAATTATTTAAATTTAAATCACTTGAATAAATACAAACTGATTTTTTTTGTCTATCCATAAAGTTTATGAATAGATTTTTAAGCTTTATTAATATATAAATTTGAGATGATTGCTTTCCTTGAGAGAGAGAGAGAACACTGCCATGACCATGAAAGTGGTGATCAACCATGTTAATGCATGGGATGACCTTCAACTTCATCACATGTTTATTGCATAGCATTGATTACTATGGAAGTCTTACTTGCACTTCCTTGAACTACAAACGAACACCTCAGTACCTCACTAATCACCAAAGAATTTTTTTTTTTTTTTTTTTTGAGATGAAATGCCAATATTTAGTGAGTAATTAGTTCATGAACTTACATTTAAATAAGAAAATTTACAATTATGTTTTGAATTTGAGGATTTAAAATCAAATGGTTGAAGAATGATTGTTAGTTTAAGTTACTAAATATAAAATCAACAACATATTTTGTATGGATTTAAACTTAAAGATTTTGTGGATTTAAACTTTCATGGCCATGGCAGTGTTCATAGAGGCGGATGATTAGCATGATCAAGAGGGGCCTAGGCCCCCCAAAATTTTTGAAAAAAATTTAAAAAATCTTTTTTTGAATTATCCTAAATAATTTGAAATTTTTTAAATAAACCTTATCATTTTGGCCTCCTATACCCAATAATGTACATACATACATACATACATATATATACACATATAGATAAGTCTATTTTAAACATAACTTTCATTTAAATAGAATACAATCCATAAATATATATGTCAAAAATTACAATAATTAATCATTTAATATCTTTAAAATGAACCCATATGTATTTAACAATTACCTCAGCAAATAAAAGGGAAAAAATTCTAATTTTCATTCTAACACATCTAGGACTTACTTGTACCGAAACAGTAAAAAAATTGAAAGGTTAGAAGTTTTTGTTGATTTATCACACCACCAAGTTCCCCACATAGTTGCAGAACATCTCTCTCTCTCTCTCTCTCTCTTCTCTCTCTCTCTCTCTCTCCATTGGCGTTTGACTTCTTCTTTTTTCTTTTTAGTTATTTCCTTTTCCCATGTTGCTGCAGTCTTGTGTTTACAATATAAAAAGTAAAAATTTTGTGTGACTAGACTAGACAAGAAAGAGTGAAAGACAAGCTTGAAGCTTCCGTAAGCCTCTCACCCTTGTGCAATGCTCTTGTGTTACTTTATTTTTCATTTGCTTTGTTTTGATTTTTTTACTTTACTTTTCATTTACTTTCTTTTTTTATTTTCCTTATAATATATTATTTGTTATTATAATAATCAATATAATATATACTATATGACATTATAATTTATAAATGTACTTTATTAGTTTGATTAAAATGTACAGTATATATTACTATATTAACATGTATTTAGTTGTTGTTTATAGCACATATTGAGTTATGAAGTATTGTACATTACTATTTTAGATTTCATACAAAAATTATATATATATATATATACATACATATATATATATATACATATATATATATATATATGGCCCCCCTCAAAGATAAATTCCTGACTTTGCCACTGAGTGTTCAACCCTTTCACTTTCCATTTGCATTTCAATCCAGTACTTGGTGGCAAGAGAAAGAAGCCATGTTCCAAAACAACATCAACCTTTATTTGAAGGACATGCCTTGAATCTTTAATGAAATCATTGATATTGACAAGAAAATCAAAAAGAACACTTGTCTATTTTCCTCCTAATGTTATTAAATATCATTAATACCATGTCCATACTATGCACAAATAATAAGAAGGGAAATGCTAACGAGTGCCCTTTATTTTGACAGCTTTTTTCATTTCTCATAAAAGTGGTATCAAAACTTTCCTAAAATAGATTATTAAGGAGTGCCCTAAAGGCACTCGTTACTCGTTAGCACGACCCTAATAAAAAATATATACATACTGGACTTTTTTTTTAATAATCTAATTAAAATTAAACAATAAAATAGATTGTAAAACTAAAAGAGCAAAAATTATTTTCAATTACATGACAAAAACACAATGTGTAAGACTAAGTTTTTATCCAAAAGTCAAAATTTAACAAAATATTAAAATTATTTCAAATAAATAGCAAAATTTCTATTAAATTTGTTGAATTTTATAGTTAGCCTTAATAGTAATGGTTTACTATTTTAGATTATCGAAAACTTTAGATTTAGATTAAACTATGTTACTTTGTTTGACTTCTCAAAAAAAAAAAAAAAAAAACTATGTTAATGATTTTAACGTACCTATTGTAATGCCACATGACAAAAGCAAGTTATACGATGTGTATTGTATAACATTTACATCGAACCACTTTAACACAACCACATTATATGGACACACTTTTTATAATTAATCTTCTTTTTAAATTGCTAGGAATCTATGGTAATAAACTTTTAATCAAAATAATAATTTTAAACTTTTCAAAACTTTGACCATAAATTTCCACTTAGTCCATAATATTAATAATTTGAATATAATTATGGCAATTTACATGATAAAAACATGTGTTGTATGACATACAACACTTTTGTTAAACTATTTGGCACAGCCACAACATGTGAAACTCAACTTTTATGATAAACTCTCCAATTTTTTAGAAACATTTGTTGACAGGAACATTTGGCAATTTTTATATATAATTTTGATGTAAATTATGTTAATAATTCTAAAGTGCTTAGTATGCCACATCACACAAGTACATGATACAACATGTTACACTTAGATTAAATCACTTGGCTCAATAATGATGTGGGGGATAAAAGGATCAGGCCCAAGTTAACGGGCCGAACACCCACGAGAGAACTGTTTCACATCCGAAGAGAAGGATGAGTAGAATGCGAGGTCCAGATTGGAGCGGAATCCTCTGGGTAGAGGATCATCGCTTTCCGAGGAGGATGTCTCCAGCCCGAGGAGGACATCTCCTGTCCGAGGAGGATGTTTTACCCTGGTATGATAGCGGAGGCTAATTGAGCAGGAGAAAAGCCTGGTTGATCGTCCGAGGAGCCCACCTGATCAAGATAAGCTCAAAGCACACTCAAAAACGATAAGGATGAAGAAATAATCCGAGGAGCCCACCTGATCAAGATAAGCTCAAAGCACACTCAAAAACGATAAGGATGAAGAAATATCTGAGGGGAAGGCTGCTGCCACCGTATTCAATGCATTGCAACAGCTTTTCTGGCCGCATTTATGTGGAGAAGACATCTGAACAGTGCTTCATGACCTACCGCCACTCACACAGAGATGAAAGCAGCTGCCTGACGTGACAGGTACTTGAGCACGTCCATGGATGGGGAGCACGTGGACGGCAGGGATGAGATTGAGAGTGGCTATATAATAGAGGGAGAGGGTATGAAACGGGGCATGGAATGTAGGCAAAACTGATCAATAAATAAGAAAAGAAGTGATAATCTTTTGCTGTGAATCCCTTGTCAACTCTAGTTCTTCAACCCACACTCTACAAATTAATTGTCTTTGGGTTTACGTAGAGAAATTAGACCCTACAAATGATATAACACAACTTTCATTGTATAGTATATATGATTTATTACAAATTGTAGATCATGTGTAACATGATATATATTTATTAAAAACAATAAAATAAAAAATAGAGATTTTATTTATCAAACAATGCACTCCAAATTATAGACAATCATTTATTTATAAACCACTAAAAACTTGTTAATGTTATGGCATTAAAAAAAATCACTCTTACGCACTTTTATCTACTAGGATGTACTCAAGGGTGTTTTCTTACAAATTCTATAATTTATAGACAAATAAATAAGTTTAAAGTAGCTGATTACATCTTCTTTTTTTTTTTTAAGGATTAAGTCATCCCAAAAAATAATAATTAATTTCATTAAAAGTATTTTCACCTTTATTGCTCTTTCTCTGTATCAGATATGTATAGATATGAGTTAAAGTTAAACATTGTATAATTCTTATATTAAATATTACATATTGTATAATTCTTATATTAAATATTACACCTCCTAATTGCTTTTAGTTGAGCCTATCCTAGTAAACATATAGTTAGTTTTCATTTTCCCATCACACTCTTCATGTTTAATTTTCAAAATATTTAATTTTTTTATTTTGAAAATATATTATAGAAAAAAAATTTGTGAATTTTATAGTAAGTAACATGAAAATTGATAGGTATGTTAACGACAAAAATAAAGTATAATCTAATAGTAGTATTTTATTACATTAGTCAATTAAAAATTTATTAACTTATTTTATGCAATATAACTTTACTTATTTTATGCAATAATTTTCAATACCAAATTCATAACATAAAAAACAACATAAAAATAAATATCATATAATATATACACAAGGCACTAAACTTTTTTACGTTAAAATATTTGTAATAAGAAAAAAAAAAAAAAAAAGGGTTTTATTAATATATGCTCTTATAGTATATATTAATAAAATAAACAAGGATCTGGATCAAGTGATTCCTTGCTCCCAGGTCCTATTGATGATGTCGCGTTGAATTACCTTGCTAGGGTGAATAGATAGTAGAGAGTGGAGGGTAAAGGTTTGGTTGATAAGTTTTGGATGAGAAATAAAAATGGTTTACAAAAACTGATGGCGTAAACTAGTTTTCACCATAAGTGCCTTTATTTTACGGTTAACCATAAAATAATTTTCAATTGACCAACATTTTCCATCGCCCTAAATACCCATAAATACAAAAAATATTTTCTGAAAATCAATTTTTGTCAAACCAAACATAATTAATTAGAAAAATTGCATTGGCCTAATCTTGTCTAAGATTTATTATTATTATTATTATTACCATGGTTGTCAAAATCGCGATCTAGATCGTAAAATCACACGATTTTACGATCTCACCTCACCAAAAAATTTAAAATCATAGTAAGATCTCAAAAATGATAGGATCGTATGTAGGATCGTGTAGGATTGCATAGGATCATAGAATCGTATAGGATCCTACCGATCCTACCATTTGGCTTGATTTTTTTTTTTTTTTTAAAGTGGGATTCATTTGGGTAAGATAATCCACCTAAATCCACAAGCCCAACGGGTTATCAGAAGCCCAATAATGAATTGAAGTCCAAATTTACCCCTATGTCAACATAAAATCTCAAAAAAAAACCTATAGTACTTAAATTTAACGTTTTCAAAAACAAAACCTAAAATATTTAGAAACACTAAGCTCCAGCACATTTGTCCCGTGCCTCCTCAGTCCTCTATCAAAAACCCAGCACCTCTCAGCCCTCTCAATGGTGAGCCATCGCTGCCTTTAAGCTTTCTTAAGTTTAATGTTTTAAAAAACAAAACCTAAAATATTTAGAAACATTCAGCTCCAGCACCTCAGTCCCGCGCCCCCTCGGTCCTCTGTCAAAAACCCAACACCTCTCAACCCTCTCAATTCTCTTTTGGATTACATATTTTAAATTTGTAGTTAGCTAGTTTTTTATATACTAACTAGCCTAACTTATTTTGGATTTGGAACTTAGAATTTGGAAAACATTTTCCATGTGTGTAGATAATATTTTGGTACTTAGTTGCTAATTAAACATGTATTGAACTTTTTAGATACATTATGTCAAAAGTTAAATATACTTTGTTTCGTTAGAATGACATAAGAACGATTTAGTGCGTGCAAATTACATTTTATGATGCAATTGTTATACAAAGTCACTATTAATAGGTTTTTTTGCTTAAAATCTGAAAATAGATAGGATCTTACGATCTACAATCCGATCCTACATCCCACGATCCTACATAGGATCTCGATTTTGACAACCTTGATTATTACAGTCGCCTTGGCTCTGATTTAGTATAAGAAACTCACATCCCTAGATGATTTAAAAAAGACACTAAAAATCATGAAAAAATTAAAATTAAAATTAAAAAAAAAATCGTAATTTTTCATTTGAGGGATGTGTATAGTAGTTTAAGTGGAGAGTAAAATACAAGATTCAATATTTTTTTAACCTATTTTCAATTAACCAAGAGTGATTAGTGTAAATAATTTACATGTCAACGTCACATTAGAAACAATATCACTTATTGATAAGAATAGAGATCAAGTCAATGAAAAGATATAGTATATTTCTTATTTATCATGAGGGAACCATTGCCATTCCTACACAGATTTGGAGGTCATTGTCTTTTTCTTGTAATATATATATATATATATAAATAATAAATGAAGCTAAGAGAAACTCAAATTAAAATTTTAAATTGGAATTCTAATTTTGCGTCATGTTCCTAAATTATTTATTCTTAAAAAGTTTTATTCCTTAGTTTTAGAATCAAATATGGGACCACATTATAAATATTCATCCAAGTGAGTTATTAAATAAAAAAACCAAAGAATTTAGATTAAATGAATCGTAAAAAAAAAAAAAAAAAATCCAATTTTGAACCATGTGTCTAAATTTATATAGGGACCATACCATAATTATCCACTTAAGTTTTTTAATTTTGTGCCAAGTGAGTTAATGAGTGCAAAATACTAAGAATCTAATATTAATGAATTACTATATATATATATATATAATATAAACTAATCACATATACTCAATACAACTCATCACACAACAAAGATCACCACACATTCTATCTTATTAAAAACTGGAAGAAAAAAAATGATCATAAGTAGTATTAAATTTGGGTAAGAATTTTAATATATGACTAATTACGTTTACTTAAAAAAAAAATTGAATAATTATTATATTTGTATGATAGAAATTGTGTTTAATTTTAAATGTATATGTGGGGATAAAAGCCCAAATTTATATATTGGGCCTTGGGCCCTATTTGAGGATACGGGTACATCCATGAAGGAGTAAACGATTGGAAAAGACCCCGAAGTAGAAAATCACGTAAGGAGATGATAAAGGAATATAGTTCAACGAGCGTATCCTTCTCGGATATGAGGAGTACTGGTCAAGCAAATACCTGGACGGTTTGGGTGACTTTCCAAGAAGTTCCAACGATAAGGATGAACTTCAGGCACATATAAAGATGATAAGAATAGAGAAATATCTAAGGAAAAAGCTGCTACTACCGCATTAAATGCACTGCAATAACTTTTTTGGCTGCATTTATGTAGAAAAGACTCCTGAATAGTGCAGCCTCAACTGCCACCACTCATGAAGAATCAAAGAAAATACCTGATGGGACATATACTGAAGTGAATGCTTAGATGAAGAACAAGTGTACGATTAAGATAGTCTGAAAGAAAAGTATATATATGTAATAGACCTATCATGAAAAGGGGATCGGGAAATCAAGGAAGAGAAGAAGAAGGAAAATTTACTGTAGCTCTAAGAATTGTATTAGCTTTTCAAACAATAATTTATCTTTTCGGAAATCAGTTTACTCAAATTTCAAGTGTGTTTTTGTACTTGTTTATTTTTTTAAATCCTGAATAACTGTTGTTTATTTCACAAACAGCCCAGTTCTTTCACTCATTCTCTACAAATTCATTGTATTTGGCTTATTGGGCTCACATCCCATATCTTTTGGACTAGGACTACAAATTTTGACCATAGAGTATCAATACATATACAAGTGTTACATGCTATTTTTTTTTTTTAATAATAATATGACTAATTATATATTTATAATAAAAATTATGTTTAATTTTAAATGATCACACACATTCTATCTTATTAAAAACTTAGAAAAAAAAATGATCATAAGTAGTATTAAATTTGGGTAAGAATTTTAATATATGATAATTACTTTACTTAAAAAAAATTGATAATTATTTATATTTTTATGATAGAAATTGTGTTTAATTTTAAATGTATCAATACATATGCACGTGTTACATAATATTTTTTAATAATTTCACTAATTATATATATTTTATAATAAAATTATGTTTAATTTTAAATGATCACCACACATTCTATCTTATTAAAAACAATGAGCATAAATAATTTTAAATTTGGGTAAGAATTTTAATATATGACTAATTATGTTTACTTAAAAAAAATTGACTAATTATTTATATTTTTATGATAGAAATTGTGTTTAATTTTAAATATATCAATACATATGCACGTGTTATATACTATTTATATATATATATATATATAATTTGACTAATTATATATATTTTTATAATAAAAATTATGTTTAATTTTAAATGCATCCATGCGTTTGCATGAGTTACATGTTAACTAGCTTGTAACTCCATGCATATGCATAGATACACTTAAAGATATACAATAAGATGCATAATATAATTTCTATATATATATATATATATAATTTAAATACTATTGATAGTCATTTTTATATTTTGTTAACACTTCTTTTTGTAAGGATATTATAAAGTATAAAATGTAAATTGTCAATGTTTAAAAAAAAAAAAAAACTATTGTAAAGCACTTTTTTTTTTTTTTTTTTTTTGAGAAACAAAACATTTGGACCATTTCTAATTAGATACATTGCATAAAATTGGATTCTAATTTCAAATACTAATTGAATTTTCTCTGAACTTTACCTATTAATATAGACTAGTATGTAACTCATGCTTACGCACGAGAATGAAGAATCATAGTGGTGCTATTGATATTAGCTTAGGTAATTAAACATATTGGACATAGTTTAACCAATTCATTTGGAGGTACTAAAATAATTTTTTCTTGCAATTTTCATGATATTGGTTACACTAAGTTTCTCACTACATTGCTATTACATATATAATTTTGAAAATCACTATCAGATCTACATATACAATATCAATTCATATTATCTGAGAAAGTTTACTAAATACAATACAAAATAAAATAATGAATTGGTCAAATAATATCTCTTAAATTAAATGGAGATAAGTGTATGGGATCATTTAGCTCAATTACAATTTGTTATGTTCAATATCTTCGTATACAGATATCTAAATAGAAACTATATAAAAAATATATTCATTAGTTCAGAGCTAGAAAATATAATAACAAAATTTTAAACAATTTAATTTGTATGGAAAGCTAACAAAAGCAAAATCCAATTTTGATTCTAATTGAATTTTCTATAAACTATGGTTTAATATTTATATATATAAAACCTAGTTAGTTATAGACTGTACATAGTCATTGTATATTATATAAATGACTTATAAATTTGAATTGTTTTTAATTATATGATTAGATGTTTTACGGTTTATTTGTATTGGACTCCTCATTTTTTTATACTAAATTAACTCATTTGGCACAAATTTTTTTTTGTTTAAAAAAACTTAGATTAGATGGGACACGTGGCGTAAGACTAAACTCTAAATTTTTTTTTTTTTTTTTTTTTGAGAATGAACTTATGTAATTTTATTAACGTAAATGACTTACATCCAAATGTAAAAATGAAATAATATGAGATGGAACATCCTCCATCCATACTTGAAAATTGGGTATGCATGTAGCATGTTTCGCCAGCAGACCCCACAGAGATAGATTCTACTCTTGTAACTTCAACGCCTGAATCAAGCCCAAAGCATCACCTTCAAGTACAATGTTTTGGAATCCCAGCTCATGTGCAAATGTCAAAGCCTTCAGTGCAGCCAAGGCTTCTGTCTCTTCTGCCTTATATGCTTGACCAATTTTTTATGCACAAGATGCTAAAACAGCACCATTGGAGTCCCTTATCACAACTTCTACACCTGACAACCTTGAGTCACCGAAAATTGCTCCATCAAAGTTTACTTTCACAAATCCTGTTTACGGAGCTCTCCATCTATTTCCCCCACTACTGTTACTTGCCACCTGCACCTCTGAACCTTGTATATCAACTCGGTATTGCTCCAACTTTGCCCGTGTCTGTGCAGCAACCTAATGAAGCAGACTAGCTTGCAAGTTCAAACGCACTTTATTCCTTTGATTCCAAACATTCTAGGCTATGTATGCTAACAACTCCAAGGACTTACCTTCCTCTATCATTCATAGCAGCAACTCCTCAACACTTGTGAAGCCAATTTCACACCTAAATCCCATGTTCCCTGATCAGCCCACACCACATCCAATTCCGGACACGACCATAATGCATGTATCGTTTCCTTTACTGCCTGGTTACATCTCTCACATTGGATCCTCTACGATTTTTCTTCACATCAATGTTTGTTTAGTTGGCAGAGCATTATGGCAGGCTCTCCAAAGAAAATTTTTAATCTTTGGTGGAACTTGCATCTGCCATAAAGATTAAACTCTAATTGAAATTCAATTTTACACTAAATTAACTCACTTCGCACAAAATTTTAAAACTTAGATTAGATGGGATATGTGGCACAAAATTAGACTTTAATTGAATTCCAGTTGGATTTTCTCTCAACTTTACCTATTAATATATATATATATATATATTATATCTAACTAATAGAATGACATATATATATATATATATAGATTGAAGGTTTGTATAACTTCTCACCTCTAACCTTCCTAAATATGGTATGACCAAAAAAAATAAGTTATCAGAATCTGAAAGTTAATGGGGCCAATACAATTATGATTCATTTTGGAGAAAAGTAATAAAGATATTTAAATTTAAATCACTTGAATAAGTACAAACTGATTTTTTTTTTTTTTCTATCCATAAAGTTTATGGATAGATTTTTAAGTTTTATTAATATATAAGTTTGAGATGATTGCTTTCCTCTGAGAGAGAGAGAGAGAGAGAGAGAGAGAGAGAGAGAGAGAGAGAGAGAGAGAGAGAGAGAGAGAGAGAGAGAGAGAGAGAGAGAGAGCATTGCCATGACCATGAAAGTGGTGATCAAGATCAACCATGTTAATGCATCAATTTCATCACATGTTTATTGCATATCGTTGATTATCATGGAAGTCTTACTTGCACTTCCTTGAACTACAAACGAACACCTTAGTACCTCACTAATCACCAAAGATTTTTTCTTTTTTTGAGATGAAATGCCAATATTTATTGAGTAATTAGTTCATGAACTTACATTTAAATATGAAAATTTACAATTATGTTTTGAATTTGAGGATTTAAAATTAAATGGTTGAAGAATGATTGTTAGTTTAAGTTATTAAATATAAAAGCAACAACATATTTTGTGTGGATTTCAACTTTCATGGTCATGGCAGTGTTCAACACTTTCACTTTCCCTTTGCATTCCAATCCAATAGTTTTTTTTTTTTTTTTTTACAAGATATAATTCTACTTTAGCCTAATCTAAGTGTATATGTGTGTGAAGCTCCCTCTTGAAGACTTGAACCTCGGCCTTTCTCCCCCCCCCCTACACACCCCACACCCCACAAGCATTTACACTTGTGGAGTGACCATCGCACTAAGGGTGTGCGGTGATCATTCCAATCCAATAGTTGATGCCAAGAGAAACAAGCCATGTTCCATAACAACATCAACCTTTATTTAAAGGACATGCCTTGAATCTTTAATTAAATCATTGATATTGACAAGAAAATCGAAAAGAACATTTGTCTACTTTCCTCCTGATGTTATTAAATATCATTAATATCATGTCCCCAATATGCGCAAATAATAAGAAATATATACATATTGGAATTTTTTTTAATAATCTAATTAAAATTGAACGATAAAATAGATTGTAATAGTGAAAGAGAAAAAATTATTTTCAATTACATTGACAAAAACACAATGTGTAAGACTAAGTTTTTATCCAAAAATAAAAATTTAACAAAATATTAAAATAATTTCAAATAAATAGCAAAATTTCTATTAAATTTATTGAATTTTATAGTAAGCCTTAATAGTAATGGTTTACTATTTTTCTTTTTAATTTGAAAGCAAAATCAAACTTCGTTCATTCAGAAATAGATAGAGAATCCAAATACAAAGCCTCCAAGGCAGAAGGAGGTGACTCTTTTAACCACACTACATCATCTATGTGCTTAGCATGGCGAGCTAAGGAATGAGCAACATTATTTGCACTTCGTCGGGTATATTTTATTTCCACATGCCTAAGACTCCCTACAATGCATCGAATGTCATCATATATATGGCCCAATCGCGATAAGTTGGCTCATGGTGATGCAATGGACTTCATAACACTGATGTTATCTCCTTTAATCACTAACTCAGAAAAGCCAGCGTCCACCGCGAACTCCAGAGCTTTTCTACACACCAACACCTCTGCCTCTTCACTATTTGTCACCTCAGGGCCTTTTGACGATATCACTACCATAACCTCTCCTTTGTTATTCTGAACCATTGTCCTAACTCCAAACGCTATCCTATATGCAAATATTGCTACATTGAAATTGAGTTTATAGATAGCACTATCGGGTTGCTAACACACTTGTGGTTGTCCAGCTGACACCAATGCCTCCAATTGGGTTTGTGATCCTCGATACTCCTCAATATATTCTTTAGCTTGTGCATTAAGTCAAATAGGTTCTTGCAGATTGCTTCCAAGTACAACCGAGGTGTGTTGGTTCCAAATCAACCAACATTGGACCAAAAAAAAGTTCAAACTCTTCTGCATAAAGCTTAAGCATCATAGCTGCGAACAACTGTAGAACATCCTGAGCCGCTTCGCATTCCCACAAGGCATGAATTGCTGACTCAGGACACCGTTGACAAATACTACAAGTGCCATCTTCAATAATTCGACACCGAGCCAGATTGTCACATGTTGGTAGTATATTCTAACATGCTCAGCACCCAGACACCTTTATTTTGTTTGGCATATGAAGTTTCCAAATCTTTGCCCAAACCTGATTACTTGATACCAGAACAGAACTTTCTCCCCTACAACCCACCTCTTTCAGCAACATCCTAGCCGTATGGTAGCCCGATTTGACCGAATATATCCGATTCTTATTATACATCCACACCAGCACATCTAATACATACCTTCTACTTAGGGGAATCCATAGAATGGCCTCTGCATAAAACCTTTGGAAAGCTGAGCAAACCAAATCCCTATCCCACTGAAACGTTATCCAGTCAATTAAGTCTGAGACCCGCCACACCCACTCCTCATCATTTGGTGAAATAAGTACCTTGTTGTTGGATGACATGGAATCCACTTGTTTGATAAAACCAAAATTGAAGTGCCATTGCCCACCCTCTAGCAGCATCCCTTCCTTAAGATTAGCTGAGCTGCAAGTAAACTTTTCCACACGTATGAGCTGTTTGGACTATCAAAAGCTTCCAAGAAGCTACACCAAGGGAAGTATTTTGCCTTAAAATGTTTACAAAGAAAAGACTCCTGACCAAGCAATAACCTCCACGCTTGTTTTGCCAACATTGCCAGATTGAAACTTCGAATGTCCCTAAATCCCATTCCACCATCTTTCTTTGGTTGCACCAATGAATCCCAACTATTCCAATGAATCTTCTTCTCATCTCCACACTAACCCCACCAAAATCTTGCACACACTGCATTAAGCTCATCACAAAGTTTCACTAGTAATTGAAAAACTCCCATCGTGTATGTGGGAATTGACTAGGCCACCGCTGTTATTAACACCTCCTTGCTTGCTCTAGAAAGCAACCTCCCCTTCCATCCCTGTATCTTCTTCCAAACCCTTTCTTTTAGAAAAGAAAAAGTTTGGTATTTTGACTTGCTAATCAAAGTGGGCAACCCCAGATATGAGTCAAACTTTTCCACTTCCTTCACCCCCAATGCATTTGCAATACAGTCTCTTTGTGCACCCATAGTATTGTTGCTGAAGAAAACTGATGACTTGTCCAAATTGATGCATTGCCCGATGTCGTTGCATACAATTGTAGAGTGTCAGTAATCACCTGCAGTTCTTCTTGATTAGCTTGACAAAACAGAAGGGAATCACCAACAAACATTAAATTTGATATTCTAGGTGCTATTCGACAAATGGAGACTCCATGAAGTCTTCCATCCTCCTCTGCCTTCATTAGAATGATGTGAAACTCTCTGCACATAAGAGAAACAAATAAGGAGATAGACGGTCTCCTTGACAGAGCCCTCTAGATGACAAAATATTACCATATGCCTTACTATTGATGCGAACCGAGAATGAGGGAGTAGTTACACAACTCATGACACGATTAATCCACACACCCGGTAAACCCAACTTGATCATCATGCCCTTGATGAAGGGTCACTCTACCCTATTATAGGCCTTACTAATATCAAGCTTCAAGGCTAGAGCTCTTTTTTTGCCTTTTTTCCTATAATGCATGGCATGCAATGTTTCATAGGCCACAAGAACAGTATCAGTAATAAGGCAGCCTAGGACAAAGCACTTTGGGTGGGTGAGAACAACTGAAGCAAAATTAGCTTCATTCTATTAGCCAACACTTTTGATATTATTTTATAAATGACATTAAACAGGCTAATTAGTCTATAGTCTGACATTTTCTTCAGAAATTTAACTTTAGGGATGAGAACAATATGACTATAATTAATATCAGGTACCATATTACCAGAGTTCAAAAAATCCAACACAACATTAATCACATCATTACCGACAATATGCCAAAATTTTTGGTAGAAGAGAGCATTCATATCATCACGTCCAGGAGCCTTGATTGGTCCCATTTGGAACAACGCTGCCTTAATTTCTTCAGCACTAAATTCATTGGTCAAAACTTCCTGCATATCTAAATTCATTTTGTGAGGGACTGCATTGAGACATTCTTCCAACCGGTCACATGTACCTGCCTTGAATATATCCTCAAAATAATTTGTTGCTACATCCGCTACATCTTCTATTTAATCAACCCACACACCTTGTTGGTCTTTTATGCCCAGAATAAAATTCCTTCATCGTCGTTGTAAGGCTTTCAAATGAAAGAATTTTGGATTCTTATCTCCATATTTCAACCAAGGCAGTCAAGAGCGTTGAGCCTAATATATCTCTTATTTAAGAAGAAGATCATCAAGTTGCTTGCTTGCTGCTAGAAACGCAGTTTTGTTTGCCTCCATAGGCTCGCTGGAATTCAATGCTTCTAAGAGTTTCCGCAATCTCTTAATCTCAGCAACCTAAGGATATGTTTTGCTAGAGCCCCTTGCTTGCAAATCTGCCCCACAAATCTCAATTTGGTCTCTAGTACTAGCTAAAGGTGAACTTTCATCCCTGGTTTTGGCTCATGCCTCTCCAATAATTGCTTCACATTCATCCCACAATAACTATGCTTCTTCAAACTTAAAGCCCCGTGCCACTCTCCCTTTAAAATGCCTATTTGGTTCGGACTGTAACAAAAGTGGTAAATGGTCCAATGCATGGAAAAACATATGATTCATAAAACTTACCGAGAACTTTTCTTTCCATTCACTGTTAGCTACAGTTCGATCCAATCTCTCTCTGGTGTTTGCTGTCCCAGGTCACTTGTTATTCCAAATGAACTTGTAGCCATGAAACCACAAGTCAGCTAGGTTGCAATCATCCAGAGCTACCCGAAAATCCTCCATTTGTTTAACCTGTGGTGGGTGCTTGCTCAGCTTCTCTGATGAGTGTAGAAACGCATTGAAGTCCCTAATACAGCACCACGATCCTTCCACAAAAGAAGACAAATGTTTCAAGAGAGCCCGTGATTTATGTTTTTGACATGCTTCCGGCCAACCATAGAAACCCGTTGAGAACCATTCAAACCCATTATCTTCTACAACCTTTGCCAAAATTTGATTCTCTGTGTAGTTTATTACCTCTAATTGCACCTCAGCTTTCCAAATTAGTGCTAAACCCCCTCTAAAATAAAGCTTTTTAACAATCAGCTTGTTTGGAAAAGGAAGTTCACTACAATATTTCTGAAAACCATCTTTATCGAGTGTTGTTTCCATAAGGAAACATACAGCGGGAGCTTGATCCCTCACCAAGTCATGAAAGCTTTGAACTCTCTAAGGGTTCCCAAGTCCTTGGCAATTCCAACTTAACAATCTCATTGTGCTTAGCAAGGGTGCTCAAACACCCCCGTCGTTTCATCTGAATAGGAGTCATCACCATGTTTACCACATAGCCCTCCTCCTCCTTTTTTGTATTGTGTAGCAATCCCTGTGAAACTCTCTTGCCCAGAATGGACTTACCTCCTTTAATAAAATCCACGGGCCCATAGTCCATGCAAGTAAGCCTAGTCCATGTATGTTTTTTCTCTAAGACTTGAGGCCCATTATCTCTAGTTTTATTTTGCACGTGATTTGGAGCATCTGGTAAACTCATGTCAACCTTATTTGAATTTGAAATCTCATTAACCGACGTGAGCTAGCCCACCCCTTCCATCTCTGTTACCTCATCCCTAGAAGATTCGGAATTAACATGCCCCTTTTTTGGAGTAATCCCTGAAATTTCATTGTTGCCTTCGATATGTTTCTCACTTCGAATTGGTTTCTATCGGCCTGATCGTCGTCAACCGCCATCTTGACTCGACTGCTTGCTTGTTTTGGTCATTCATTCGCTTCTCCTTCCTTGTGTGGACTATCTTTTCTGTAAGAAATTTTCCAATCAAGCTCTGAGAACAACTTTCAATCTCTTCCTTCCTTCCTTCATCTGAAATAGATATGACTTCTTCCTCGTCGGTGGTCAGTTTCATGTTTTCCAGGATGTTAGACACGTCGTTAGCCATAATTTCAAGGACACAGAACCAAATAAAATAAAAGTCAGACCCCTAGTTGAACTAAGGGAGGGAAAACCTTGTATTGTAACAAGTGAGAGAGCTCCTACTAGCGAAGAGAGAAAAAAGTTTAACGTAATGGTTTACTATTTTAAAGTTATCAAAACTTTAGATGTAAATTAAACTATGGTAATAATTTTATTGGACGTATTGTAATGCCACATGACAAAAGCATGTTATACTTTTTTTTTTTTTTGGTGAACTGGAAATTTCATTAAACTAAACAAAAGGATCAGCCAGGGCTGTACAAAGTCTTGGGTGATAAATGTCCAACATATCAGACTCCAAAATAGACATAAGCATGGGAGGGGGGGGGGGTTACAAAAGACATCTCCACATCACAATTTGCAAAACCCATGCGAGCAAGGGCATCAACACAACCGTTAGCCTCCCTAAAACAGTGCAGGATCTTAACCTGAGGCAGTTGCAGCAGCAAGTCACTGCAATCATCCTCAAGAATAGAAAACTCTCTATTAGTGCGAACATTACATGATATTAGTGACACTGCTGCAGCAGCATCAAGCTCAAGCTCCACAGCTTTTCTTGCAACTCAATACAACGCAATAAACCCTCACGCAGAGCCCAAAGGTCTGCAGCTAAGCTAGACGTAACTACACATGATCTCGCAAAGCCACCAATACATAAGCCCCTAGAGTCCCGGATAATCCCCCCTCCTCCAGCCAACCCCGAAGAGACTACGAACGAGCCATCCGTATTAAGTTTCCACCAGCCATCAAGGGGTTTGAGCCATTTAACCAACCTAGAGGTTTTAGTCTTCCCTTTCCTCAGATCAGCAACACAGTAAAGGAACTCCCTTGTTTGCATGTCCACCAAACGCAAGATATTAGAATTCCTGCACTGTTGCCTAAAAATCTTCCTATTTCTCTGCAACCATAGATTCCAGATACCTAAAAGGATGAAAATACACCACAGGTAGTCTTTGTTACTGGCTAAGAACTTGCTGTTAGAGTTGGCGTGTATCCAATCAAGGTAATCACCTGAGAAGGACTGCCACAAAGGACGGGTGCAATTTGCTTGTCTCTAAAAACGTTAAGCCTCAGGACAGTCTTTTAGAACATGAGCAATGGACTCACTCGGATCCAAACAGCTTCTACAACCCCCAAGGCCTTCAATCCCTCTATGTTCAAGAATAGCATTAACTGGCAAGCTATTATGATAGCATTTCCACAGAAAATTTTTGATCTTAGGCAGTGTACAGAGTTTCCAAATCCACTTACCTGCAAAATCTTGGGTGCTAAGATCATCATTGATGGCTAAAAGATAAGCACTCTTTGAATCAAACTCCCTATTAGCACTAGCAACCCAACACCGTTGGTCCTCTCTCCTAGCTGACCTACGAATAGGAGTGTACTTAATGGCCCTCAGAAAATCAACAGGCAACTCAAGGGAAATATTATTTGTGGCCCAGATGCCATTCTACATCAAATCAGTCACTGTAGCCTCATCTTCCCCTCTATTCAAAGGGCCTTCAACTAGAGATCTAATAGTTCCCTCATTAAGCCATCTGTCGTGCCAAAAACTCAACATGCTGTTATTCCCAATGAGCCATTTGGACCCCAGATCACATATAGGTTTCCCCCTTTTTAATGGCTGACCAGACCCCAGATCACATGTTATACGATGTATATATTGTATAACATTTACATTGAACCACTTAACACAACCACATTGTATGGAAACTTTTTATAATTAATGAATCTTCTTTTTAAATTGCTAGGAATGTATGGTAATAAACTTTTAATCAAAATAATAATTTTAACTTTTCAAACTTTGACCATAAATTTCCACTTAGTCCGTAATATTAATATTTTGAATATAATTATGGCACTTTACATAACATGCAACACTTTTGTTAAACCATTTGGCATAGCCACAACATGTGAAATTCAACTTTTATGATAAACTGTCCTTCAATTTGTAAGAAACATTTGTTGACAGGAATATTTGGCAATTTTTATTGGATAATGCTAGAGATACAAATTATTTTATAAAAAAATTTACAAACTGCTGACGTGGTGAATGATTATAGGTAAATGAAAAGGTGATATTAATGATGGGGTTTAGATGAAAACCAATAAGGGTATGTTTGGTGCACTGAAGGGGGATTACGATAGGAATTGTAATATTTATTATTAGAAATAAAATGTATTGTAATGTAATAACTAAACATATTCATTAGTTTGGTCGTGAGTTATAATATTAGAATGAAACTTAACATTTATTTTAGGAAATTTCTTACTCATATAATTATATCTCCTTAAAAATTGTTATTTTTAAATTTAAGAAAGATATGTGTTATTTTTTATGATTTTTTATTTTTATAATTGTTAGATGTAAATGGAAAGTTTGTTTATTTAGAAATATATTAAGTTTTGAAATTATTGCACTTACTAAGGAATAACTAATACAACCTTTTAAAAAGGAATAATTATTCCTCATTTTGAAGAATAGCTATTCATAAGGAATGATTATTCCTTATAATAAAAATATAATCAAACTAAAGAACAACTAAACCATAGGAATAACTATTACATTACAATGTCTATTACAATCTACCAAACATGCCTTAAAAAATTGGCCACATCAACATTTTGTAAAAATGTTGTAAAATAGTTTGTGGTTGTAGTATTATTCATTTTTATTTATTATAATTTTGATGTAAATTATAGAATATTAAATTTCATTAAATGTAAATTATGTTAATAATTCTAATGTGCTTAGTATGCCATATCACACAAGCTCGTGATACAACATGCTACACTTAGATTGAATCACTTGGCTCAATAATGATATAACACAACTTTCATTATATAGTATATATGATTTATTATAAATTGTAGATCATGTGTAACATGAAATATGTTTATTAAAAACAATAAAATAAAAAATAGTGATTTTATTTATCCAATAATGCACCCCAAATTATAGACACAATCATCTAAGGATCTGTTTGGATACTGCTTATTTGTTAAAAACTGAAAATTTATTGCTAAAAATATTATAGCAAAATATTAATTAAAAGGCAAAACACTTTTCACTTGCTATTGTTCATGCGTTTTTGTGCTTTGGCTAGTCCATGAACAGTGTCATGGGACCAGCCAAAAAACACAAATGCAGTAATAACGCAGACGCATTGCTAAACAAATTCACACTTATTTATAAACCACGTAAAACGTACTTGTTTAAGTTGTGGCATTAAAAAAAATCACTCTTATGCACTTTTATGAGTTTTATCTACTAGGATGGTACTCAAGGGTGTTTTCTTACAAATTCTATAATTTATAGACAAATAATTAAATTTAAAGTAGTTGATTACATCATTTTTTATTTATTTATAGGATTAAGTCATCCCATAAAATAATGATTAATTTCATTAAAAGTATTTTCATCTTTACTGCTCTTTCTCTATATCAAAAATTTATAGATATGAGTTAAAGTTAAACATTGCATAATTATTATATTAAATATTAATTACACCTCCTAATTTGCTTTTAGTTGATCCTATCTTAGTATACATATAGTTAGATTTCATTGTCTCGTCACACTCATGTTTAATTTTCAAAATATTTGATATTTTTTATTTTGAAATTATATTATAGAAAAAAAAATTGTGAATTTTATGGTAAATAACATAAAAATTGATAAGTATGTTAACCACAAAAATAAAGTATAATCCAATAGTTGAATTTTATTACATTAGTGAATTAAAAAGTTATTAACTTATTTTATGTAATATAACATTACTTATGCAAATTAAAAATTACAATAATTTTCAATTCATAACCTAAAAAACAACATAAAAATTAATATCATATAATATATAAGCAAGGCACTAAATTTTGTTATGTTAAAAACCTTGTAATAAGAAGAAAAAAAAAACAAGAGTTTTACTAATGTATGCTCTTAGGGCATATATTAATAAATTATTTTAGAAAAATTTTTATGAGAATATGTGACTAACTTTTTGGAAAACTTTTTCAATTTTTCATAATTTTTTTTAAAAAAATAGATGATTAATATATGCCCTAACAGAGTCCAAAAAAACAATGGGATACAATATAATAAAAACCTCCACAATTAAAATAAATAGGTTTCAACAATTGTCTCGTAGCCAAAAAACATCAAGAACCAAAGTCCTCACCAATTATATCTTAAAAAACTACATGCCAATCCAAGGACACTTTTTAAAAAATCATAATGAGCAAGATGAATACTATGCTATTGTAATCTAGAGATGACAGTTGAGTATGATGGGGTCGGATTAAGTGTGCTTCACCCCGTCTTACTCAAAGCAGGGAAAACCCAGGGAAAATTTTTTATGAGAAGATGTGACTAACTATTTTGACAACTTTTTCAATTTTTCATAATTTTTTTTTAAATGGATGATTAATATATGCCCTAACAGAATCCAAAAAAACAATGGGATACAATATAATAAAAACCTCCACAATTAAAATAAATAGGTTTCAACAATTGTCTCGTAGCCAAAAAACATCAAGAACCAAAGTCCTTACCAATTATATCTTAAAAAACCACGTGCCAATCGAAGGACACTTTTTTAAAAATCACAATGAGCAAGATGAATACTATACTATTGTAATCTAGAGATGACAATTAAGGATGATGGGGTTGGATTAAGTGTGCTTCACCCCATCTTACTCAAAGCAGGGAAAACCCATGGAAGGTGGGTGCGAGATAGGATAGGGTCTGGGTAGGTTAGAAAGGTATTTTTCCATTCCTTACAAGCTTATTAAGCTACCTTCAACATCAACGAGGACAAAAGCCTTGCAGATCAATTAGTTGACACGTCCGAGTGTTTTAAACAAAGACGTCTATGGTTTCAAATCTCTCACCTCTAACTATAGAATTATAAAAGTAAAATAAAGTAAAGTTACCACATTAATAAGATAGAGATGAAAAACAAAAAGAGGAACAATCATAAGAGTGCTAAAAGAGAAATAAAACAAGTGTTTTAAGAAATGCTAATAGAATAATTTAATATTTTTCTTATAAATAGGATGTCTATAAATAAAATAAAAAAATAAAAAAGATAACTTTTATATACGCACACGCATTCGGGGCCGCTCATCAACTATTCAAGGCGAGAAAAACTGACATAGCACAAAGTGGGTTATGTGGGGTGGAGAAGAGTTTCTTAGGCCCTGTTTGGTTTTTTTTTTTTTTTTCATCACTCATCACTCAATTTTCGTCACTCATCACTTAAAATACCCTGATTTCCCTAACCTCACCCGTTTGGCACTCATCACTCAAGCTTCTCATCACTCACACTTTTCTGATTTTTGTGGGACCCATACCTATAACTTGGTCAGACCGAAGCTGTTAGCCTACCCGCGTACCCATCTTTTTTCTCTTTTCTCATTTCCCCTTCACCCCTGTTGCTCTCCCAAAACCCAAACCCGAACCCAGCTTCAACCACAATAACAAAAATAGCAACAACAAAATGCAGCCAATCAGACGGCTAATTCCACCTCTACCTCAGTCGACACCCATGGTGATGACAACAATGACGAGCCACAGATTCTTCTAGAACCTTTCAGTAAGGACCAGATTATAAACCTACTCTATGAAGCAACAGATAAGCACCGTGATGTGGCAGATCAAATCCGAAAGGTGGTGGATGAGGACCCAACCCACCGCAAGATCTTCATCCACGGTCTCGGCTGGGACACCACTGTCAAAACCCTAATCGCCGTGTTCAAGGAATGGGTATTTTGAAACCCATTCATGTTTGTATTTTGAAACCCCAAATCCAAATCCAAACCTATCCTTACCCGGTCATGAAGTGCAGCAAAGACCAAAAATATTCTGTGATGAAGAACAAAAAAAAAAAAAAAAAAAAAAAAAAAGCTTACAATGAAGAAAAAAAAATTTCGTGATGATCTCAGAAAGGAAAGAGGAAAAGAGATGGTCTGAAGGATGGGCGGCAGATGGGTATAGAGAGAAGAGAGTGGCTTGGGAAGAGAAGAGGAAGAGGAAAGGAAAAAAAATGAGATGGTATGAAGGATGAGACAAGACACAGAAAATGGGGGCCACTATGTGAATATATTTACGAAAATACCATTGGAAACTGAAAATATCTAAAATGTGTTTTCAGTTTCCATAACTCATCACTCAAAAATTAGAGAATTGAGTGATGAAAACAAAAACTGGAAACAAAAACCAAACAAACTTCTCAGCCGTGGGTCTCACCATTTTTGAATTATGAGTAATGGAAACAGAGTTATGAGCGATGAAAACACAAAAACTAAACAGCCCCTTAGTTTCCTTTTCTTTATTTTTTCTTTATTTTTTTTTTTTTTCAATTCCACATACATTTCTGTTGTCACCACACACACACACACACACACACACACACACAAAACACACAAAAAAAAAAAAAAAAACTGACAATTACCTTTTCTTACATTGAGTATAAAAATAATTAAGTTTAGAATGATAAAATCTTCACAAATTTTTTCATAACTGTTGAGGTTGCATTATATGAGATGGTGTCATTACTAGGCTCATGTGAAAGTGATATTGTTACAATCACTTACAATAGCTACAAAAATTTATGCTACTAATATTACAAAAAATAAAAAAAAAAAAACTAATATTTCAAAGAAGTAATGTGGCATAAGCACATCACATAATACCACATTTTATGAGAACAACCAGTTATAGCCTTATAGATGATAAAAATAATTTAAAAATATATTGCAAAATTTTTTAAAATTAATGAAACTTTTGATGGTAAAGTTTAGAACATTTTTTTTCCCTGAAAGAACAAAGTTTATATTAAAAAAAAAAAAAAAAAAAGGTTTAGAACATTGGTAATAGAGCTTTTCTTAAAACAAAGACTAGATTACACTTTTAACCCTTAAAGATAAGTTTGGGTTATTTCCATTTTGGTCCCTTAAGTTTGAATATTTTTACTTGGTCCACTAAGTTGGATTCTGTTTTCATTTTTGTTTGAAATCTCTCTTGTATCCTAGATTTCAATCTCTCAGCTTTTACCTAGTTATAAAATATTAGTAGTAACGTCAATATTATAGCAAATGGTGTACTTGAGCAGAGTTGCGTTAGAGGCACTTCTTGACGGTGAGAGTTGGGAAGACTCAGCCTCTAAATTGAAGGTGAAAGGTTGTCCTTTCAAGAAGTCCTTCACTATCTACTTCACCATCTACAGAGGCAATGCCATTGTGGCTCAGGTACAAATAATAGATAAATGTTGCTGGCATTGCAAACTGAAGCCTCAATGATTCATATTTGTTTTGTGTTCTGTGTTTGAAGCTTGACCAGTAACCTTGCGGTCCCATAATGTGTTATTACCAGGCATGCACTGCCAATGAGGTTTAAGTACGTGTTAGGTGTCTGATTTGTGTACACAATAGAAATTTTACTGTTTGGTAATGTAAATAAAGATTTTTAACAACTACATGCATATGATGACTGGACTAAAGCAAAATCTACTTGGTACAAATTTAATAGCAAACTCCACGACTTATTAGTTAGTCTTTTATAAGCAACACGACTTGTGCTTTGTTGTTCTACTCTATGTTCAGAGCTTTTAAACCATGCTTTTCTTTTGTGGCCTTATATATCTTGTTGAACTCTCAACTTCAACGGTTGAACCACGTTACTCTTGCTGGGGAAGTTATATGTATATGTTGCAGAATGACATGATTATCAGTCATGTTCATCTCTCAATAGATTCATCAAATTTCTCATACATAATTTTTTTTTTCTTTTTCATATTAATCATTGATTATTTATCTTGTAATTCCTTAATATTCACTACGATGCAGCCCATCATTGCTTCAAGTGTGAACTAGGCTGGTATAACAGCAAGTTCAAGAAAGAATTATCTGCAATGGCCAGTTTATGACTCTGGCTACTAATTTACCTCCCCAGCCCAGCTCCTATGATCAATCAAACTGTCTCAAAGAAGACTAACCCAAAAATGGATGTCTAAGATTTATTGAAGGAACCATATGAATACATTTTCCATAAGTAGCATATAAAGCTTCTCAATTAAATCCACATGTTAACATATAATTAAAAAATTACTGGCAAATGTTACATGTAAACGTTCAACAAAGTTGCTACCAGCAAAGAGAAGGCAACTTGAAGGAGAAGTTGGCGGGCAAGTGACCGGTCCTTCTTATATAATCTGCTTTCTCAGAAGTTCTCACAGCTTTCTCATTCAGTTTAGCCTCTGCATTTGAACGCTTTTCTTCAGCTATTCTTCTAGTAGCAGCAAGTTTGTTTGCACACCTTTCTTGTGCCCTAGCTTTCACTCTCTCAGCTTTCACCTAATTTCAGAACACTAGCAGTAAGAAAGCTAAATAGCTAATGTCTATGTCATAGTAAATGGGGTATTTGATTAGGTGAATTGTTGCAGCTTTTGTAAGTCATAATTGATATTATTTCAGAATTCAGAGGGACCCTGAGCATGAGCAATTACTGCTGCAAGCTTCATCAGATGTATCATGTGGGAGAGAGGCATTTGCAGTCAACACGTATATTTTCAAGCTTTCAATGCAGCTATCCTGGTCGCATTCATCATAGGTGGATATTTGTCTTTACATGTCTAATTGAACTAATAAATGAACATTCTATGCTTTTCTAGTTCTTTTATCTTATGATGAAAAACGTATTTGTATGGTGATTACATGTTGGATTAGATATATATCATTTTCCTAGTTATCAAAAGAGACCTTACTAATGCTGGTTCATGGAAACCACAATTAGAAATTGGATTACAATTGCATTGTTAAATTAGACTCATATCCTGTTGATGCTGATTTCAAGAATATGCATACTATATGAACTGTACAAGGTCCATGAATGACTGAAATTTCCTTAAGTAGAGGCATCTAAAACGCCTAAATTTATATATTAAATGATAACATTGTCCTGGGTTAGAGAGGTGCTTAATTAGGTGTAATTAACATGCTTGTGTTGCGAATCACTAAAAATAAAATAAAAGGCTTGTGTTGTAGGCATGAAGGTGAAGGGGATTTAGCAATATCTCATATGAGATCTAGTTTGGCTAAATGCCATGGAGATATAAATCATAATTAAAAATATTGCTGCAAGATATCTAAGCCCAGAATTATAGGAGTACCTCCATTTTCTTCAATTCCATCTCAGCTTTCCTCTTCTCATGATTTTCCCATGCTTGTATCTTCACCTCTTCACGCTTGTACCTACAGATTCACAACAAACAAACATATCATATGACCACTTGTTAATCGATTTTAATGTGGAGAACTTGCCCCCACTAGCCTTGACATTGAGTAGTTCATAATATGTTGCCTAATTCAGTAGCATAAGAAAAAGAGTTCACCTTGCTATGTATTTGGCACGTTCTGCTTCATCCCAAGCCACTGCTCGGCTTTCTAGAGGGCTCAATGTTTTAGCTTGATCCAAATTCTTGTTCCTCTCGCAAGCATTTGAGTCTCCTCCACACTGTCTGGTTGTGCAACTCCCCCTGCCAGAGGGGTTAGTATCTCCTCTGCCATCAGTGGATGTTAGACCTGTCTGATAGCCCTCACGACCAGCTTGCTTTCCATGTTGGCACCTAGCTGGAGTGGATGATCCAGAAGCTATTGGGCTCCTTGTTGCAGGAGTTGTGGCTCTAATAGGTGTGGCAGTTCTTGAAGGCTCTAAGCTTCCAATCGGGGTCATCTCAGTCCCCATGTCCCTCACACATATTGATCGGACAGGAACAGTTGGTGTTGAGTTCTCTACAGGCTTATTTATACGCCAAACTGACTCATCACAATCTACCTTCTTTGTCTCAGCTTCACATTGAGCTTCCACTCCATTTTGTTCTTCTTCTTCTTCACCACTCGAATAGTCCTGCTCTTTTTGTGGAACAGGAGCTATTAGTCTCAAATCATCAGCATTCGAATTCCGTGGCTTAGTAGTTTTGGATTGGTTTTTCTCTCCCACTGATCTTGACAACCCAACCAGCCATTTTTGTGCATCATCCCACTTTGATGGTGTTGGTTTGCTCAAGGCATTTCGATGATGGGAATTGCGAGTGTATGTAGTAGCTCCATTCCCTTTGTGAAACTCAAAGTTGATGTTATTGCTAGTTGAAATCTCCTGTGTTAAACCATGGTTATAGCACCCCTTATCCTCTAGAGATCTCATTTTTCACTCAAAAAAAAAAAAAAAAAGATCTGCCTCACTCACAGCTAACTGGCTTGGGCACAGAAACTCACCCAAGTTTTTTTTTTTTTTTTGAGAGGGAACACTCACCCAAGGCCCAAGCTATAGATGACTATACTACAACAAAAAATACTCCTCTCTACTTTGACTCCTTTGAACTCTGCAATCTACCAAAATAGATCTTATTCCTAGGCAACTCAATATGGTCCAGCTCCTATATATCTTGACAAGTCCTAGTCAAAAAAAGGGGGAATTTTTTCCTATCTTGATCACGTTGGACACATCTTACTTTGTCCAAAATGAGATCTGGGCATTAGACATCAGTCCCAAACCAATAGTCCTAGAAACACTGACTATTTTATGAGTCAAAGACTTACATGACCTGGCTAGCTAAGTTTTGTGAAGTAGATGTTCAATGGTATATAGCTAACGTCACGGCTAAATAGTGTTACTGTTTCCACCCACTAGATAGAGAAAACGTATGGTTTACCTTTACAAGCAATTAATACTCTCAATTGCTAGAACTGTAGTATAAAACGAAAGCCAATAATACCAAGCAAGAACCTCCAAATATCTGAAACTTCCTTCACTGCAGCAATGGACCCATCTGAAATTTATCCACAAAGATGACCAAACCAACCCCACAAGTAAAACAAGGAAACCCCAAACATCTATATTAACCAAAAAGGAGAAAAACCCAACCTCAAAAACTAATGCTAAATGCCCATGATACGGTTTTTAATGTTGAAATTGAAACTGTAAGAATGCATTAGAGCTTCATATTGGCCCACCAAAAAGATTGAAGTTTGACCAGTTGAACTACGCTCCACAAATTGCCAGATGGGTTTTGCAGAACACAGCTTACCTGCAGAGAATAATAATACCTTAAAACCATGGAATTTGGAGAGCTGCAGGACTAGTGATGAAAGAGTTGAGATCCATTGTACATTAAAATAGTAATAACACAAAATTTCATAGTTACTTGAACCAGCCAAAATGTGGCAGAAATGGGTAAAAAAAATTTGTAATAGAATAATTATTTTGCATGGGAATTGGTGAACTTTATTACTGTATCGACTACCGAGTAATGCATGGGTGGTGTGCAAGTGCAAACCCACAATTTACCTTTACTACTCACGGAATCTAGGGAACTGTTTCTGTGACGGGGACATTTGGGTCCAGCGCTTTCAGTCCATTAGACCTGTTAAGAGGGTGATATATATTTAAAAATAAATACATGTCACAATTTTAACAAGATTAGTGTCACTGGACACAGGCCCTGTGATATGAACAAAAATATAGAACTTAATTGAGTGGGGAATATATTATAGTACTACTCCCTAGGAAGAGAGACTTTGTTTTCAAATACGGATGTTCTTTTTAACGGTTACATTGTGAAAGTGGCATTTAATGGAGGCTACATGGACGGTGCAAGATGGCAAGAATGGTTTACCCCAAGAAAAAAAAAAAAATTATTCTGTATTTTCAGAATATTATAAATGCATATTTTTTCTTCTTATATGAATAGTAGATCTCACTAATTAAATTCATGGTATGACCTACTATTTATGTGAGAGAAATGAGTATATATTTATAGTATTTTATGAGTACCTAATAATTTTCCAAAAAGAATAAAGAAGGCATGATACATGAGTGTTAGGAAGACATGACACATGAGTGATCACTATTCACTTCTTCTCATTCCAGAATCAATAAGTCTACGGGCATAACTAATTAATTTCACAACAATTTTTTATTAATACATAATTCAATAGTTATAATCAATCAAAAAAAAAAATCAATAGTTATAACGGTAGAAGGAAAATGATTTGATCTCTGAATATTTTCTTTAGAAATAGGAAAAAGGTGCCAACTAGTAAAGCTAAAAAATTCTTTTTCTCAAAAAAAAAAAAAAGACTCTTAGAAATTTCACAACAAATTTTATAACGGCTTAACTGGTAGTTTGTGATTAGTAATTAAAGTAATGTTAATGATGGTCTTATATGAAAGTAATGTATTATAAATCATAATTTGTCACCTCAACAAAAAGTATGAAAAAAAATGTGAAATTTATTGTATATATAACACCATTGTACATAAATTTTTTTTTTTTTAGAATACTAAATATTTTAAACACACACAAACAAGGAGAGTGAAAAATGTTTTTATTTAATATAATCTATTATTATATGAGAGAAATGAGTAATATGTTTACCAGTCCATTAAATCTTATGTTATATGCAATTTAGGGATTGATAATGGAATTTTATTTTCTTTCTCTCATAACAAAAAATAAAAAAATATAAATATTAATTCTTAATGTGACATATTATAATTGATATATAATAAAAATAATGTTAATTATTATTAATTCACGTAACAAGTGATTTTTTTTAATCACATCTTAAAAATTGGTAAAAATGTTATTAAAAAATTGGAAAAAAATTATCTGTGCTTTTTTTAAGTTATAACATGTTTTTGTTTATAAAATATTGTGTGCTGCTATGTGGTTTCTGAGTTCTGACCCTTTTCACGTGGCCACTATATGGACCGCAGCTGTGGGTCTGAATGGTACAAATGGTTTAAATAACTGATTGATTGGATGCATTATATGGCCCATCTTGACCAGGTCTTGGACTCTTTGGTACCACTAGAGTCTAGACAGTGATGAGTGAATGAGCCTGTAATGAACCCAGATGCACACTGCACTGGTCTCCATCTTTAACTACTACTATAGTGTGAGATCAGAGGCATTTAACTCACATGCTGCCATGTTTGGCAATGCCTTTTATTAGAACTTAAAACAGACCCCCCCTTCTGATTAAGCCATTTGGTTATGAACTTTCAATTTTGTGAGAAGTCATTGATGTTGATTAATTGCATGCAAAGAAGAGAGACTATCGTGTTGTTATTTATTATCAAATTGATTGTACATGGTTGTTTTTATCTTCTGAGTTATACATATCACATGAAATGGTGCAGGGTTCTGATATATATGGATTATGGTGACATGACATAATGGAGACATGATATGAGGGTTGAAATGGCCCAACTGCCACCCGACATGCATGGAGTTGTCCTAGCAGACAAACGAAGCCTTGAAATTTTCGTGTTCCAAAGAGTCGTTGTGACTTGTGGCTGAATTTTGGAGGAAACTTTTGTTTGTTGCCAATAGAGTTGTTCCATGTTTAGAAGCTATGTATTTTATAGGGGACAATATTTCTCCCTCGAAATTAATTTAGAAAGAAACTCTTTAAACTTCTTTTATATATTTCTATTGAATATGAATTTTAAAAATCTAACAGTTTGATTGTATGTTCTTGAAATTCTTAGTACATATGTCAAATTTCGTTTAAATCGGATGTTATTTACTATTTAGTCAGTAAATTTATTTTTTATGTATAATTTTAGACAACAAAAATTAGAAATTTAAATTTTATTATTGATGACATAGTTATTGATTTTTGATTTTCTTGTAATTTTGCAAGTATGCATAATTTTAGACCATAAATTAAAAACGAAAAATTTAAATTTTATTATTGATGACATAGTTATTGATCTTTGATCTTTTTGAAATTTTGCAAGTATGGAGAATATAATAAGAACATGTAATTCAAATGTGAGATTTTGAAAATTCACATCCAATAAAAAAAAGATAAAAGGAGTTTGAAGATTTTCTTTCTAATCAAGTTTGAAGAGAAACATTTTCCATTTAAAAATTCTTGCATGTGACTATATGTTGCCATTGTGTATTTGGCATGTCATAATTATGATTTTGTTATTATAGAGATAATATGTCATCATAGGAGCATCCACGTGTGTTAATCAAATTATTATCAAATCATTTAAATAAGTTGCATGACTATTTAATAGTTCATTCCATTAAAAATACAAGTGAATGTTCATTTGAGTTGCCACATAGTTGATTGGAGAAACTTTCCCCTAACTCAATTTAGTGAAAAAAAAATTATGTAAATGAGATGTGAAATTTACGAGTAGTTTAAGCTTACTTTAAAATTTTTTTAAAAAATAAAATAAAAAATAAAAACTTGTTTTGTATGTTTATTTAACAAACAAGCTAAATTTTAGCCAAAGTTGAAACTCAATTATTAAATTAACCAATGTGTAAACAAACTCGTAAATATAAAACTGGTTGTGTTTGTGTGTGGCTAAGAGTCTTGTACTTCCCTCTTAGTGTTCAAATCTCCTTTCCTTCATTGATCAAGTTACAACATTTATTAATACTAGTAAATTGCCCGTGCGATACACGAATAATTTTGTAATATTTTATTTAAGATGGTTTTGAAAAATGTTACACATATATTATAAAGAAAAGTTAAACTATATTAGAGTAAAAAAACGTATACCTTTTGAGATATTAAAAATAAGTTTAGCAGCCTTCTCAAGGTAAGATTTTTTTTTTTTTTTTTTTAATCATGAAACCAAAAGTAAATGCAAAAGAGTAATAGGATCGTGAAAATCAACTAATTTGTGTTGTGTTCACAAATTTTATACCATGAAATGAAAGTATGCCCAACTTTCTCACTATTTTCATTCATCGATAATGCGATATTAAGACATAGTGTGGGCAAGTGTGTATGAATGTGTCTTATAAATGATTTAAAACCATGGTAGAATATAATTTTATATTGCGCACCAAATATTCTCTCTACTTATATACTCAAGACAAAAACTATCCAAACCTAAATCATATTTAAGCCCTTAATTTAAAAAGAAAAAAAGAAAATAATTTACCCGTAGGGATTTTGGTGGCTTGATGGTCGTGGGAGGCTATTATGATGGAGGTGTCAGTCTCTCATATTCCTCTCTCTCTCTCTCTCTCTCTCAAATACTTTGTCAATTTTCACTATTACCAAGATTGACAAAGCATTTGAGAGAGAGAGAGAGAGAGAGAGAGAGAGAGAGAGAGGAATATGAGAGACGACACCTCCATCATACTAGCCTCCCACCACCATCAAACCACCAAAATCCCTACGGGTAAATTATTTTCTTTTCTTCTTTTTAAATTAAGGGCTTAAATATGATTTAGGTTTGGATAGTTTTTGTCTTGAGTATATAAGTAGAGAGAATATTTTGTGCGCAATATAAAATTATATTCTACCATAGTTTTAAATCATCTATAAGACACATTCATACACACTTGCCCACACTATGTCTTAATATCGCATTATCGATGAATGAAAATAGTGAGAAAGTTGGGCATACTTTCATTTCATGGTATAAAATTTGTGAACACAACACAAATTAGTATCATTGGGGGTTCACTAAGGATTTTAGTTGCATAAAGTTGTTTCTCAAAAAAAGTTGCATAAAGCACCAAAAGCATAGAAAACAAATTTATGAAATTTGTTGGGCTAAAAATATTTTTGTTTAGAGGGGAGCCACAATTTATATGCTGATTGATCATTTCAATATTTTTTTTTTATAGTCTCTTTGGACCAATTGAATTCTTAAAGAGAAAAACTTTAAATATTTATTTTTTATTATTAAATAAAAACCAAATTTGAGGCAAGGGGGTGGGGGGGGGGGTGTAATGGCCATGGGCCATGGCCCCTTGGTCTCACATGGGTCCATTTAATTTGTTTATGTCTGTATACAAAAGATCCATTTCCTTAGATTCCTATTTAAATTTGATAATGTTATTTTTTTCCAATAACAATTACATTCAACCATGTGATTTGTTATTAAACATATAATTTTTTAAGTGTTTAACAAATCATGTGATTTATCAGATACGAATAGTCTTATGAATGGTAAAAAATGAGTTAAACTTCTTTCAAACTTAGGTAAAGTTTCTTAAGTATTGTATTTTAAGTTCTCCAATTGAATTTAACCATGTGGTTGCATTACCAACAAATCACATGGTTGAATATAATTGTTATTGGAAAAAAATAACATTATCAAATTTAAATAGGAATCTAAGGAAATGGATCTTTCGTATACAGACATAAACAAATTAAATGGACCCATGTGAGACCAAGGGGCCATGGCCCATGGCCATTACCACCCCCCCCCCCCTGCCTCAAATTTTGGTTTTTATTTAATAATAAAAAATAAATATTTAAAGTTTATCTCTTTAAGAATTCAATTGGTCCAAAGAGACTATAAAAAAAATATTGAAATGATCAATCAGCATATAAATTGTGGCTCCCCTCTAAACAAAAATATTTTTAGCCCAACAAATTTCATAAATTTGTTTTCTATGCTTTTGGTGCTTTATGCAACTTTTTTTGAGAAACAACTTTATGCAACTAAAATCCTTAGTGAACCCCCAAAAAAAAAAAAATCCTGATCAGCATAAATTTAGGGTAAACTGAGAAATAAGAGGTCAACCTTCTGGAAAGATATAATTATTTTATTTATATTATAAGGTAATTTATTGCTTTTATAAATGTATGTACAGAACAGAAGTGAATGCTTCCCTTTTTTATTTTTCTTTTTTATCAATATATTTCATATCAGGTTTTTTTTTTTTTTCTTCAAAATTTTGATGGGATGATAATAGATGCACACTTATCGTTATTTGTATTCATCATTATTTCTTTATGAATTGTGTCAAATTGTTGCTACGAATCAGCGACCTATCAACTTGTTTACAGAGTAATTTGTACTTGTCTATACCATTTATATTGCAACTACAGAATGGGCATTTTTTTGTCGTTAAAATTTATATTAATTTTAACATCACTGTTAACTATGTTAGATTTCATCTATTATGGGAACTATTTTGACATATATAATATCAAAAGGTTAGGGATTAAAGGGATAACATGGATCATTTTGAAATATGAGACAAATGTTAGAGACCATAATAATACTTAAACATTGGAAGAAAAAAAAAAAGAAACAAGAGAAAAAAAACCATGGGTCAACTTGATCATCCCATTACCACCGCATATCCTTAATATGATGGTCACTCCACAAGTATAAGTGCTTGTAAGGTGTGGGAGACAAAAGCTGGAGTTCAAGTCTCCAAGAGAGAGCTTTACACATATATACACTTAGATTAGACTAGAGTAGATTCCATTTTAAAAAAAAAAAAAAAAAAAAAAACTTGATTATCCCTTTTATTAAGGAGTAATTATTAAGTATTTACAGAGTACGACGATGTGATGCTCCTTCCTAATATATTTATGGTAGGTCCAACTGATTAAATTGATTTATCATGAATGTAAAAAGAAATGGCATCACATCACCATACTCCAATAATACATAATAATTTTACTTGATTTATTAGGTCCGATTTAAGTTAATCAATTTTTCTATTTTGAAAGTTATCATGAATTTTGAGTAAAATTTGTAACGTGACTTTGTGTTAGACTTAGAATCTCATTCCTTACCATGCAATTTAAAATATAAACCTTGATTCCTGAAACAATAATGCTAGTATATCATACATTTTCACACACGGTCACAATTGTTCTACGTGGCAAACTGTGAGTGATAAAAAAAATTGTGAGTTCATGTAATAGTAACAAACAACCAATCATAATTTGTCACATAAAATAATTGTAGCAAAATGTGTAAAAGTGCGTGGTAATAACATTATTGTTGCTAGGTATTTACATTTTAGCCTCCCGATTTGGATGAGTTAACATTCACATTGCTAATACTAAAAAATTTAGTTTTCAATAATTCAAAAAATTATTTTATCTATTTTAAATGCCTCACTTTACAACATACTCAACATCAAATGTACTATACTTTTTTATTGCTACGTTTAAATATTTTCTTTAATGAATAAACTACTTTTTTAATCATTTTGTAAACAGTATAATTTTTAAATTTTACTAGTAGCACTGTAGCAGTGTTCTGAATGCTAAAATAACATTTTAACATTTTAGCTATTTTAATGTGTCTGTCTGTCTCTATCTGATTTGAGTGGCCCTGTCAAAGGGGGATAAGGCGACGTCGTTTTGCTGCTCCTGCTGCAAAGTTCAAACTTTGTTGTTTTTTCCCAGTTACTGTGTCATGACGAGGGTTTTGGGGTTTATCAGCAACAGCTTCAATGGCCTCCAAAAACACAAAGGTATTGCCAAAATCAAATTCAAAGCAAACCCACTTGGGTTCAATCAATTTCGAAGCAGAGGCTTATCAGACTCCAAGTTTTTCAATGGCAATGATACGGTGCTTCCGGTTCTTATCGTTGGTACTGGACCAGTCGGTCTCGTTCTCTCTATACTTCTCACCAAACTGGGTATGCCTCTCTGACCCATTATGTTCTTTCTCTTGGTGACTTGTTTGGTTGCCCAGAAAGTGTGGGAAGTGAAAACGAAATCTGGGTTCTTGCTTTTATTCAATGTTCTGTTAGTTTTAAATTTCACCTTTTGTTTTCTGTAAAGATAAAAGATTGTGTTTTTTTTTTGGTGGGGTAGTCAAAAAATGTGAATAATGGGAGTGTAAAGCTTGTTGGCAATATTGGTGCTTTTAGCGTGTGTTAGTTCTATGTGTTATTGGAAAGTGAATACTTGTTTTCTTGTGTGTGGAGTGTTGTGCTGGTATTGTATTTGAGTTGGGGCGTGTTAGAGTGTGGAAAAGGTGAAGCATCGTTTTCAATTTTTCAATTTTGGACGCTCTTGTAAGAGATTATTAGTATTATCTTTTTCTTTTTTTACTGTGAATTGCCATTCATTGAAATATTTTTGGATTTCCCTTGCACTTTGACGTGAGTGATGCAATTTAATTATATGCAAAAATTTTATGGTCTTTTTAGGTGTCAAATGTGCAGTTTTGGAGAAAGGCAAGAGTTTTTCTAAACATCCACAGGCACACTTCATCAACAATCGAACAATGGAGGTTGATTATCATATATGAAAGATAAAATTCATTTGGGCTGGTTAAAAATAAGCTCTAAAAAAATTCTTTTGTTTGCTAAGCAGTCACTTTTCAGGTTCCAATTTCATTACAAATGTTTTGATTTACTTATCAGGTGTTTCGAAAGATAGACGGGCTGGCTGAAGAAATCCAGAGGTCTCAACCTCCTGTAGAACTATGGCGAAAGTTTATATATTGTACTTCGCTCTCTGGTTCTATTCTTGGTTCAGTGGACCATATGCAACCTCAAGGTGTGATTGATCTCTTCAGTATTTCAATATTGCCACTCGTAAGGCAATTTTCTTATGTTTAATTATTGCATGACAATCAGTCTTCCTTGTAGATCTGTTGAGATTAAATAATGGGATGTGCTTATTTTTATATGTGAACTGTGAAGTCGTGGCCTTCGAAAGATTAAGCATGACCTGATTCTCTTGTTTCTTGGAACCAGATTTTGAGAAAATTGTGAGTCCTATCTCTGTTGCACACTTCTCGCAGTACAAGTTAACTGCATCACTACTTAAGCAGCTAGAAGATCTTAGTTTCCATGTTCATACATCAGAAGCCTTTGAAGGCCTTAATCATAGGCCCCTCAAGGGACAGGAAATTTTAATGGGGCATGAGTGTGTATCCATTGATGCCACTGGTCATTGTGTTGATGTCACCATTGCTTTCCTCAAGGAAGGGAAGTATATGGAGAAGAATATTCAGTGTAATATCCTTGTTGGTGCTGATGGTGCAGGAAGTACCATACGAAAGCTTGTAGGAATAGATTTGAGAGGTGAGAAAGACATGCAAAAGCTTGTCAGTGTTCATTTTCTAAGCAGAGACCTTGGACAATACTTGATAAATGAGAGACCTGGTATGCTATTTTTTATCTTCAATACTGAAGCCATCGGGGTCCTTGTTGCTCATGATCTCAAGCAAGGGGAATTTGTATTACAGGTATTGCAATATTAGATAACGACACTATTTTAATTTGCACCATTTTCAGAAATTTTAAAGTACTGGCTGCTCATTATCTTACAGATGCCATTCTATCCACCTCAGCAAAACATTGAAGATTTCAGCCCTGAGGTACTTCTGTTCACTACAAATAAATATATATATATATATATTTGAAAAAAAAAATGAAACAAGATAAGTCTATTCTTAACATTGTCAGTGTCCTAACTTGTCTTCTCAAAGATAAAGGACAATTCCTATTTAGTTTGAGAAAGTGAGAAGCTATTAGTTACACTCCTGATACTTTACATGTGATGAACATGCTGGGCATTTGTGAGGCATAGTTATGAAATTTATTGTTAGTTTTTCTGTGAAGGATTCAACTTTTTGTAGATATGCAAGAAGTTGATATTGAAATTGGTCGGTCGAGAGCTTTCAGACATAGATGTGATCGATATAAAGCCATGGGTGATGCATGCGGAAGTTGCTGAGAAGTTTGTATGCAATGACAATCGAATAATACTAGCTGGTGATGCTGCTCATCGGTTCCCTCCAGCCGGTGGTTTTGGTAAGTAGCCCTCTTTTTGTGTCGACAGTGCAATTCCTCTAGTCTAGATGATGAATTTTTTTCCCCAGAAGTTCATAGCAACATTGTGACTTATAATACATCAAAGTTACACAGAAAAAATCATGAATCCTTAGGTGTGGGATTTTATTTATTTATTTATTTATTTTTATGCAATAAAATTGTTGGGAAGAACCTGTTGTAACACTTTGTGATGTGTAAGTTGCTAGCTTTAAGCTTTTGTTTTGGTGGACGTGGTCTCTAGTAATGCATTGTAATGTGATATGTGTTATTTATGGTGTTAACAAATGAGGGAAAGGCTGTGTATCATGAAGATACCGTATTGATATGTTTACACTTTACAGCTTATTTGAGGTTGTATGTGAATTTGAGACAAAATATTTTGGGGTTAGGATGTAGGATTTAGACATCGATAGAAAACATACTCTTGTTTTCGAAATGAATGAAGGACCTTTTTGTGGTGTACAAAAATATTTAAAACGTTCATGCGTGTGGAGGTCAACAACCATTTATAGCACATAAGTGCTAATAATTCAGAGTTTTCTATATGCTGTGCAACTGATGGTTAACTGAGTCATTACGTTTCCATGCCTTCTCGTAATCAGAAGTCATAGAAAGTAACAAGCATCAGAGTTAAATACATATAGACATAGTATTGGATTGGATCTTGCACAGTACTGAGCCAGAGTTAAATACATATAGACATTGCTTGATGATACTACTTGTGGCAAGGGAGGACTATTCCTAGTTATTTTGGTAAATACCGAAGAAAAATAATCAGTTGAACAATTTTACATGACTTATGCAGGAATGAATACTGGCATTCAAGATGCTCATAATCTTGCTTGGAAAATTGCTTCTGTTGTAAAGGGTATTGCACCATCTTCAATACTTGAAACTTATGAAATGGAACGTAAGCCGGTATTACTTTCTTCCACATTTTTATTTTGGTGCATGTTGCAAATTAATTTTTAATTTAAATAAATTTTTATTTTCTATTATTCTTCATCATCAGATTGCCATCTTCAATACGGCACTTAGTGTGCAAAACTTCAGAGCAGCCATGTCAGTTCCATCTGCACTTGGTCTTGATCCAACTATTGCAAACTCTGGTAATCAATAAATATAGCCACTGATTCAAGCCTTTTGGACCCTGAGATGTTTTCACTTCCTTGTTCGTTACTCATTAGTGACATGTAGTTATAATTGTCCCTTTTGCTGGAATTGCAGTACATCAAGTCATTAATAGTGGAGTCGGTTCTGTTTTACCTTCTGGACTACAGAGGGCAATTCTGGATGGAATTTTTACAATAGGCCGTGCACAGCTCTCTGAACATCTTCTGAATGAAAGCCATCCACTTGGATCTATGAGGCTTGCCAAATTAAGACATATATTTGAAGAAGGAAAGAGCCTTCAACTCCAGTTCCCTGCCGAGGATCTTGGTTTCAGGTGTAACCTCTATTCAATTTCTATCTTTGGTGCAGCTACTTCATTGAAAATTCTTAAAGTTGATTTCAACCTTGTGCTGAAATTCCTGATATGATTAAAAATTTTAACTAGTCCTAGACTCTTAGTGTTCTGTAGCTGTAACTAATATTGTGGCTTTGTAGAAACATGCCACTTTCAATTGACAAATCTGATGAATGGATCATCGACTGAATGAGCGTTATCTTTATAACTATCTAATTCTAGGCCACTGATTTAGGTACCAGAAGGGAGCACTAATTCCTGAGAGTGACAGTGTGCTGGGTGCCCCAGAACTGCCTACTGGTCATCGGAGGGACTATGTTCCTTCTGCAGATCCAGGGTCAAGGCTGCCCCATATGAATGTGAAGGTGTTATCCAATTTATCAAATGAGGTATGTAGTCACTTTTGTTTTGTTTCCATCTGATAATGTTTTCAGAGGGAGGAAATAATCTTGCTCAGAATTACCTCCAAGGGTCCTTTCATCATCCCAGATGTTAGATTAATCAGATCACTATTTTAGAAACCGGGAATTCTATGTCCCAGTTGCTCATCCAGCAATTAGACTAAATTTAAAAATATTTTAATGGCACGTGTAAAGCTTGTGGGTGCTCCAGTGCTTATAAATGGTAGCATGTTGTGTTTTCCATATTTGTTAATTTATTTTCAAGTCTTTTTGTAGGTGATCTGTTCTACGCTGGATCTTGTATCTGGAGACAAAGTTGAGTTCCTTTTGATTATCGCACCAATTGAAGAGTCTTATCATCTTGCTCATGCTGCATTCAAGTTGGCTAAGGAATTTGAAGTTTCTACTAAGGTATGTGTTTTATGGTCTGCTGGTACTAAAGGAATTGAAGAAGGAAGTAATGCTGCATTGACACCTTGGGAGAATTACATAGATGTTGTGGAAGTTAAAAGGTCATCCACTTCACCATCATGGTGGGATATCTGTCAGATGACTGACAAAGGAGCCATCCTAGTTAGGCCTGATGAGCACATTGCTTGGCGTGCAAAGTCAAGAGTTGTTGGGGATCCTATTATGGAGATGAAAACGGTTTTTTCTGCAATATTGGGTGTAGATTCAACCAAAAGATAGGAAACCGTATACTAACACTATGACCTGTATTTGAATTCTGCACATGCTTTGGAAGGAGGTCTTACCTGCAAGTAGCCACATACCTCTTGCAATCTGGATGTGCAGGCCTGATTGATTTATTCTTTCATGAGATAGATTAAATTTTGAATAAGCACAGTGATAATCTTTTCCACGGTTGTTGAGATGATAAACTGAGTGGTGGGTAATAAAAGTAGTGTTAAGTGGTGAGTTTATATTAAAGCAATTGTTCACCACTCAAAACTTGCTGTCTTATTAAGTTGTGAGAAAAAGTTGTATAAGAATAACCACAATACATTGTATCTGTTTCTGCCATTTTAAGCTTGCTAATGCCAAAAGTAGTGGTACATATCAATATGCGATACATTCAGTACCTATTTAACCTTTTGTTTAGTTTATATTCTGTATGTAATCCTCTCTCACGGCATGTGTAGGTATAATTATACAAATTCCCTGTTGTAAATAAGCTCAAATTTGTTTAATAAGAAAATTAATCAAGCTTAAATGTAATCTAGCTTGTTGATGCATTCAAGCCCGAATTATATTCGGAATAAGACTATAAATGAATCACATTGAATTTTTACCACCCTAATTGGTATTTGTACAGTTGCTGGAGAGTGATTGGCTCAAAAAATATGAAATCAAAGTCTTGGAGATGGTACAGAGCCAGATGTATTACTGCATTAAGATTTAACGAGATTTAGGAAAAATCTTAGATAATTTGTTTGCTTTTTTTCTTTGTTTACATTACTATTTCATATTTTAGAAGGTAAGGAAGATTATTAGATGTATCATGTATGCTTTCTGTTCGTTTTAAATATAGTTCATGGAAAAGATGTAGCAATTCTAAAGACGAAAAAAAAAAAAAAAAAAGAAACCTCACATAGGTGAACCCAGTTTCAGTACCAAATAAAATAAATATGAGAAAATGATACAATCAGCTATGAAGAGAGATTTCAGCAAGCGGGTTTTACTTTATTCATGCTGTTAGAAATTGGAAGTCTTTCCTTTGGGTGGGTGTATTTTTTCCTGAGCTAAAGAGATTTAAGATTGCAGGATCAGAAGTTAAAAAAAGGGACCAAAAGCATCCTTATTTCATGCCCTTAGTCACATATTATACACTGTCACAAAACATAACTTCAAGTCATCCAAATAACACAAGCATTGGTGGATATTGAAGTTGCTTTTACAAAGGGATTTTTACAAGGGTCACAGAGACCAAAATATGGCTCAAGGCCTAGCAATATCAAAGCAACAATTGTATTGTCATCAAACTGGCATTGTAGAAGCAAGATTTTTCCTTTTTTTTTTGTAAGGTTAAAATGGTTTTGTTACATCAAACACTATTCAATCAATCAGATTACACCTTCTGAATGCTAGGGTTTATACGAAAAGAGAGTAGTTCAATACAAGAACATGCTAACAAGATTATAAAGGCTTGTATTCAAATGTGAAAAAGCCACTCTCAGCAACGGATCTGCTGAATTGCAATTCTGTCCAACTGCTTAATCAGAGATGCTGCTTGATGATATCCATGATCTACTAGAGCAGCAAGCTTATCTGGTAAACAGGTTGATCAAATGGCCAGTAACTCCCGTGACAATCCCAAGCAAGCAGCCAGCAATAACCTGTAATCAAACAATGATATAAAAGAATGACAACCACCACCAACATAGAAACAATTCATTTTACAGCTTCTCTTCAAGGTATGTTAGTTATAAATAGGATCCGGATACTCAAATCACAACTTGCAACTCTGTTCCTTGATAAGCTAAGGAGTTGAACCAAACGATACATTCCTAGAAGGTGAAAATTATAACCATCTAGAAGTACTAATCCTGAAGGGACCAGCAATACAGCAATATGTCATATTAGGCATACCATGAACTCAATATAAATGAGTTTTAATCTCGTATATGGGATATATGGTACATGATGCTTGGTGAAGTCAGAATTTCTAAGAAAATAGCATACGTACTTACATTGAAGAAACAGCTTATTTCAACAATACAATCCTGTGCAATCTACAGAGCAACTATTGTTTGTGGCGATATTAAGATTATCAAGTATCTTCTCAAAAGAATATCCATATAATTTTAACAAAACATGGCAGGTTAGGGAAGTTAAAAACATCATAATCTCAATCAATGAAGAACAACTCAAGCTAAATGGATGTTCTCGAGATATATAGACTAAAATTCCTTGAATTCTAATAAAGTATCATGTGGATCTACCATCTAATCATAGAAGGCAGCATACCTGAGGAGGGGTATGACCAAGAAGTTCACGCAATGGTCTGCTCTCAGCCAGAGGATGCTCGGCAGGAAGTTCATATACAATTTGATTCAAAACCTAAAGAATGTCCAGTTTGAATGCATAAAACAAATTAGCTAAAAAGAAAACAAGATGCCCATGTATCTCAATGGTATCAAAATAGCTGTTAATCAAATGCATTTTTTCCAAAAACAAAAGCTTCTTTTAGAATTCAATTCTTAGATATGACTTGGGAGTTAAGAGAGTCATGGGAGAAAGCTTGTGCGAGAAACAAAGAGGAGAGGGTTTTTTTTTTTGGGGGGGGGGGGGGGGGGGGGGGGGAAGGGGGGGGGGGAGGAGAAGAAAACCAAGATCAGCAAAAGCATCAAACCTCTGCTTGGCGTCCAGCATGTAATCTCACACCAGTGGCATCATACATCACCTGCCATGAAATTCTCTACATCAGAGACCTCCCCACATTACAGATAACAATCCTTATTTCATATTGTTTGAAAATACTTAACAGGATGCAATTAAATAACAACTAAAGCTGAACTTCAAAATAAATGTTCAGATGCTATAGTAACACAAGTTTTAAAGAAATATCTATGAGGGTTATATTTATATTTCTCATTAGCCAATCACAAGTAGATGCAGAGAGGGGATCATACAACACATGCTAAGACCAATGCAGTTGCAAACACAGATCCTCCAAAGCCTTCTTGGAACCCGACAGCTGCAGCAAGAGCAGTAACAGTCGCAGAATGAGATGATGGCATTCCACCAGACCCAACAAGTTGCTTGAGATCCCATCGGCTTTCCTTATACCTGCAAATCTATAAAGATTAAGACTCTTAGGATAAATTAAAGTCAAGCAGGACTGCCACATCAATCTAAGTAGAAGCATAAGAGTCAAATATAGCTAGTAAACCCCTTTAACTAAGCTCAAAAATGCATTCAGACAAGCTTGCAACTAGAAAATTGAAATCTAACAATATATCTAGAATTTGCCAAAAATATTAAAGAACTCCTCTCTACCAACATTAATTTTATCATATCATATTTATAAGAACCAAATGATTATTAGTATTAGGTAATTAGAACATCAACCAACCCATGGAATCCTACTTTAGTCTTGTACCTAGCCATCCTTGCCCTCGTTCTATCATGCCCGAAATGGCTGTTTCGATCATCAGCATATGAAAATTCAAGTCAATGGCACCAATACAAGAAAGCAATACCAAAAAAAAAAAAAAAAAAGCCAGCATTAGAACATATATGAGCTAATGCATTGACCTCACAAGTCAAGTCATTTGGAGAAGTCATAGCAAGTTAGCAACAACCCATTATCTTGATAGGGATTAATGGAATTAAACGTAGCTAAATGTCACCCAAAAAAAAAATTGAACCCAATGAAACTTGGGACTTGAAAAAGAATTTTATTAAATTGACTTCATAAGTTTCTAAAATAGCTCATATTCATTTCAAGATCTGGGCAAGCCCAAATCCGCTTAATAAGTGCGCTACAATCACAAAGCAAAATCACAATATATTTAATCTAAACAAACAAACCCCATCATAAAAATTGAATTGGATTGTTGCAAAAAGAAAACGAAACCCAAGTCAGATCCAATATAAAGAATCGCAAGAAAGAAGAAAAACTCAATAAAAGAAAACAAGAAAGAGAGAGAGAGAATAGAAGTAGAGAAAATACCAGGAGGTGAAGACCTTGATAAATTGGGCCATAGCGAAAGCTGTGAAAGCAGAAATGAGTGGATAATTCGTAAAGATTGAGGATGACAAGGACGAGGAAGACGAGGAAGACGATGAAGCCGATGTAGCATCCATCTCTCTCTCTCTGTGTCTATAGCTCTCTACAAAATACTAATCAGATATACAAAGAAAATATACTCTATATAATTTTGTGGGTCTTTTGTATTTGTTGGTAGTGAAGAAAACAAAATTATAAAAAAAAATTATAAAAATTTTGGAGAGAAAAGAAAGTTGGTGGAAGTGAAAGGAAGAGGAAAGGTAGGACTGGTTGTTTTGGTTTTTTTTTTGGGGGTTTCAGCAATACATGTATGTATGTATATATAGAAGGATCTGGAATTCTGAAAAAGAAAGCGTTTGTTAAGGTGGCGAGTTCAAGTGGGAATTCGAAGAAAGATTCTTGTTGTTGTTCTTGTTCTTAAGGCATTGGATTTGTTTGGGGAGCTGACATGTTTTTGGTTTTGGTTTTTGGTTTCTTGTTCTGCGTTCTTATTAACTAACGGTCTTTGCTTTCTCTTTCTCTCTCTTTCTTATTAGGTTCCAACTGAATATGCCTCCTTGCTCACTTTGTCTAGAATATACCCCAACTTCCCTCTCCTCCTTTTTTTTGCCAATCATATTTTATTGTCACGTTGAGTTGAGGTGGTAATCATTTTCATTTTCCCATCGGTCATTTTGTGGGTTTTTTTTTTAGTTATTACAAGACGTAATGTATGTAGAATCATGAAGCGGGGTGTAATCAAATCTTATAATAATGACTACGTTTATCCAAAAAAATAAAAAAAGGTAAAATAAGACAGGAATATGGTTTTCTCAATTCTCATCAATATTAAAGGTAAGTAGATGATAGTTTTTACAAATTTTTTAAAGATGTGAACGTGCAGGCAATGTCTACAAATACATACCAAAATACAAAAGAAAAAGGGTCGAGTCAGAAGAGTAACAAGTAATCATGAATTAAAAAATTGCAAGGCCGCGAGGCATCATTTAACCCAGTGAATGTTATCTAAGATCCAATAAAAGCCTAGATCGCAACAAATACGTGTCATTACTTGTTTGTGCCGCCAGCAGACTTAGTTTTGCCTTAACTTCCTAGAACTCAACGCCTAAGTACCAGTCTCTTTTTCTTCTTTTTTTTTAAAGAAAAGAAAAAATCAAACCGTGAGACTATTCTATTCAAGTTTTATTATTATTATTTTTTTTTTGGGTAAACATGGAATTATCATAAACTAAGAAACACTGGCAGCAGCATCAATTATTATTATTATTATTATTATTTTGTAGGTAATTTTGAAAAGTTCATTAAATAAAACTTAAGTTTTAATTCAACCTGGAGCAACTTCTATTGACATTATGCCATAACAACCTCTTGCGTGTATATTACAAAACTCGGATAAATGGCTTTTGACTGTTGAGCTGGGTTTTTTTTTTTTTTTTTTTAATGTATAAACAAAATTACAATATAAAAATAAATATTGGACATTTCCAGATTTATTGGGACTGTAAAAATGTAAGCATCTTTATGAAAAAGCTAAAGTCACGTTCCTTTTACAACAACAAAACCTGAGTGCCGTTCGTGCAAACATTTACAAACGCATTCGTCTCACTGTAAATGAAAGAAGGAATCAAATTCTGCTCAGGACTGTATTCTAAAATGAACCCTGCTTTAACGGCAAGGCACCCATTAACATTATACCATTTGGCGATAAGCAAGCACTCCAAGAAATAACGATCCAATTGTTCTGTCTTTAACTTTTTTTATGGTCCTGTAGAATATGTAAACCGATTTGGATCAGTATGACATGGATTTGAAGCAAGAAGCAAGTTATTGTGATCAGATGGCAGAACAGTTGTAGGATCTCTTTTCTTCTAGCCCTACCATCTTTGTTTTTTAAAAATTGTCTATAGCATTTTATGGGCTCCAAACACCATGGGCTAGAAATAAGAATGCTTACAGGCCCACAGCCATATATGTAAGAACTGAAATTTCATGACTGTATGGAAATTATGAAGATTTGAAAGTTAGACTTGGCCTCTTCCATGTGCTCATCCAGATCTTGGATTTATTTACCATTTCTGCCACAAAACAATATCAAAAGCCAAAGGTAACAGTTAATGTCTTAGAAGTTAGAACACTGCCAAGATATGACTTTACATTTTATGTGTCATAATTAGTGTTGTATGCACTTTATATCTCATGAGTTCAATGGCTTATTAGATATGCACACTAGTAGAGTAGACTCGGCCAAAAACAATTTTTGTAATATTTTAGAAAACCAGAATTTGAAGTACAGGTATAAGCTATAAACATTTAAACAGAACAGAGATACCATTGTAATTTATAACATAAATAAAAACTAGTGAAGCCATCATTGTCCTATTATCTGTTTTACTTTTTAAGTTTTTTATTTTAAAATTAATGAGTTTCTTTGTTTTTTCAGATGTGAAACATAAACTCCCTTATTCATATATTATAACACTGACTCTTTGGATTTGGATGTTCCATACAATTAAAGGTAGAAAGTACATTAGTCAATCATGCACACATTCTTTTTTTTTTTTTTCTTTTTTTACAAGATCTTGTCTACATATATCGCTATTCACATATTCTTCAAAGTTCAGTGTTGTAAATTTTTCATGCCTTGTAATGGATTTGTTCAGTTAGGCAAAGTAGGTGTTGGCAAAGCCTGACTAATACATTAACAGAGATTGGGACAAAGAAAGGGGGAACAGCTTACCTGCCATAAGTTAACATCTTTATACATTGACAAGAAGTCTAGGACTTGCCCTTTGGTGTTTTATAGTTGCCTCCAAACAGCAAATGCTTTACAAGGACAAGAAGTCTAGGAACATCTGTTCCATATCCCAAAGAACAATTAGTTGAAGAAATGTGTAATTAGCTAAGTATAATTTTCGCCATTCTATTACCTAAAGAGGCCCCGTAATTTAGTTGCTTGTTACCTGATCCTGAAAGATTAGAGTGCTTCCTTCCCAACATAATTCATGAGTTCTGCTTTTGCTGCTTCCATTAGCACCTGGAAGTCTATTTGTGTATACCTTCCCCTGTGAGACAGAATTAGCATAACCAACTCAGTTTCCTCCTCAGTGAAGAGTTTCAAGCCATTACCACACAGCACAAATGGTTCACATGAGCACACTGCTATGCAAATGGCTCAAATGCAATAACGCAGAGTAAAGCTTAATTAACCTAAGACTTTGTCCCATGTGTAAAGTAAAATCACTAACTTTACAGGTACAGGTTAATTTCACACTATTATTCATTGCATCTTCTCTGCAACAAAATAAGATGATTCCATTTTGATTCAACCTCACAAACATTAAAATTTGTCATGGGTCCACAGACCTAACTGTTTCAAGGATCACGCAGGATCACATTTATTTTGGGCCAGAATGTGATTTCCACATGTTATTAATAGCATTTAAAGGAAATAATTAAAGGGGTATATACCGATGTTTTCAAATACTACCAGAAAATTGGAACTGATGAAGAGCCATGGACAAAGAAAAATATTATCATAACTACATTTCCATGTGCTCCTCGAATATGATTAAGTATTAAAAAAGATGAACATCCCTTTCTTGGCAATAATAGACAGATTGCATTAATTTGGTACAGGAGACCTCCTAAGAGAAACCTATCAAAAGATTAGTCCACCTTGCACTTGATAGAAGAAGCAAGAAAATTATACTTTAACAATTGCTTGATTCAAACTGACATCATCCAAGATATAGGAGTCAGTCTTTCTTTATATATCACTACAAGCATATGAACAAAAGAAATATAGATAATATATCTTTGAAGTTATGATTTGTTCCAAGGTGTTTAACTGGCTTATCCTCATCAATGATGATTGGTATGAACCCCCACCAAAAGGTCCAAAACAATGAATTAATGGCAAGTATTTCAGTGGAAAGTGGAAAAAAAGGTTGTTTTGAGTTACCAAAAATGAGTTTTGGACCAAATCATAGAAGGATAGGATGGGCTTGCAATTCCATGCATTATCCTTGCAACAGCTCTGGGGTTGAATTTAACATGTGAGTTACTCTGTAGAAAGACCTGTTATTTCAAGAAAAAGAACAAGAAAATAAAAAAATTTGATATTACCAAACATGATTGTGCCATTAATTCAAAATCTAAGCACCCCAAATAATTACTCACCTTAATGTCTGCTCGCAAAAATCGGCTGCACAAGTAAATGATAGTGATATCAGTATGATGAAAAAGCATCTACAAACAGTGTGATTCACATTTCTTAAAGTTTACAATCCCAAGTATTATATGGTATTATAATAAAAGTCAAGGCAATAAGTATTAATATCAACCTGCTTTGACCCATCTTATTAGAAATGTCAGAGTTATCATCTTCATTAAAGTAACCCAAAATCTTCTTCTGCAAGCATGGTGTATGCTGAGAACCAAAGCAACCATGCTTCTTCTCACACACATTTGCTGCAAAGACTGCAGCTTTAAACATTGTGTCCAACTTCCGTACCTAATTCATGAAAAGCAGAACACTTATGTAGATTAAAACAGAAAAGAGCAAAGAAAGAAAAATACAAAACTACATGAGCCTGCAGTACAGGCCAATCAATTGGCTATCAAAACTCACGAAGAGCAAGCATGCCATGTGTTTGATTATGTGACTAGACCAGTGGCAGCATCATTGCAAACTGCTTAACATTCTGGATGGACTACAAAAATTATAAGGAACTGCTACACTCCTGAAGGAATTTTGACTTGCGCTAAATGGCACTTGAGCTATTCCCCCCACAACACCCCCCCCCCCTATGGAAGCATGCAAACATATATGCAATGAGTGGGATAAAAGAGGATGCAATGAATTGGACAAGAAGTATCATTCATTTGGCATTAGGCATATGAACACCACCATTCATAGGACACTTCACTTTTTCCCTGTTTGTATGTCAGAGTGCAAACCATGATAGTGTAGTCTATCACATTATTATTGCAAGACATGCTGAAGCAATATTTAACAAAATTCAGTCACCAAGATCATTCATTACAAGTCTATCAAAGCTTGTCCAAAGATACATAAATAATATTGAGATACCAGAACACTCACTTATGTGACAGGAGCAACTATGGACATTTAAGGTTTGTTAGACATCATTGGTTAGAGCATTACAATGTTCAGACCAATCTCCTCAACAAAAAAATAAATAAAAATGTTCAGACCAAAAACGGAAATACCAAACACATCATTGGTACTCAATTGGATTCAACTATGACAGAGCAAATCAACTATAACAAAAAATAAAACTTGAGAAGCTTACCAATGATGCCATCTGCATGATCGGAGGTGTTGTGCTCTGAAACAGGAGCAATCAAATCCCCCTCTGAAGAGCTTGGAACCAAACAGTCCTGCAATTCACCCTTTGTGCTCTTCGATATCTGAGAAGCATCATCAATCTGTGAACCAGGGGTGCTCTGACAGCATTTTTCAGTTTCTAATTCTGGCATGGTAACCAAAGAACTGTGAGAAGGAATCTCCTCACCAAAAGAGGACTTTGAAGTTCTAATAGATGCTTCCATATCCATGACACGAGCATTGTCTGGGAAGTTTTCACCATTTTCATATATAGCATGATCTTCAGAATTTGGAAGTGATGCTACTGAACCGTCCTCTAGCTGAACACTGACTACACGACTCAACAATTCCGAGGTCAAAGCATCAATGGTTCTACTACCATCGTTACATTCAAAATTATCATTCTGAACAGCAGCAGTCCTGGTTAAAGATGTACAAGTAACATCTGCTTCTGTAGATTCTGACATTAGCACTTGTTCTTCAGAAGCAGTACGTATTTCCACATCGCGTTCCACATTGCCAGAAGAAACCTCAAAGTTCTCTTCTGTAAGTGTGCTTGATGCAAGAGCTGACCCTTGGCGAACATGGTTTGAAAATCCAGAAAAAGACGACCCCGTGCTTTGAGGTTTGGTGCTAAGGTCAAATCTGTAGTTCTCCATGTCCGATTTCCTGCTACTTAATTGCCGTTGTACACGAGTCTCTGTTTGTCTAGAAGAGCTGAAATCAATAGAGGATGATGCTGAGAAACTGCTATGCCCAATGGAGCTTCTCATACTGTTTGCACTGTTTCTTGCATAAGACAAATCATCATAAGGTATCGTAGAAGCAGTAAATGTCCTTCCCCGAATAACAGGCCCTTTGCTACTGCTTGAACTCTTCAGCAGTATGGAAATGCCTGTACCTTCTGAAAAGTCAACCTCCAAATTTGGATAGTCATTAACGTGATGCAATTGCTGACCCCAGTGCCATCATCAGTCATGCTGTAACCAACAATTGATTGGCCCATCTCTTGCTGATTGGCATGTCTATGCTCAACTTCCTCTACCAATGACCTTGCAGATTCTTGTGAGTAATTCTGGTTTTGTTCACTCCAGAAAGTCTGGCCTTGCTCAACATTCTCTTCACCCTGGGAAACCTTTGGTTCACCCACAGTAGTGATGTGTGGAAATTCAGGTACAACCATCAGGGGCTCCATCTCATCAGAAGGTTTTTCTTCTTCAGAAAATGTCATGGACATCACCGGGGAGTTTTCAGCAACAGTAATTGTTGTATCTGGAATTATGACACTCAAAAGTTTGTCTTTCCTACAGCATTCTGGACAAAGTTTAACGTCTGCTTCCACTTCATCAGCAACATATCTAGAACCACACTTTAAACAAAGTGCCATATTTTCAAGAATAAAAACATCTGAAGATTCAGCCTTGACTTGAGAAACTTCAGAAGTTGCAAGGTTTTCCATCGCAACACCATGGTGAACAGAGTTTTCAGCATGATCACACTCAACTGCAGGGCCTTTATCAAAGTCACCGTGCTGTAGGTGAAGTGAAACATTATGCATTTCATGCCCAGCGTCCTTATTTATTACATCCATCTTATCAAAGGCAAACACTTCTTCATGAACATCAGGATATACAACTTTCCCACTTTCACTTGCTGCATCATCCTGGTTGTGGTCACTACCTTCAGTATCAAGTGCAGCATTCATACCTTGATCAGAACTTGCATTGCTGCTTGTTGTAACAGAGGAATTCCTAGATATCAGAGAACGATGTGTAGAACTTGCTTTTCCAACATAAAAGGTGGTACTGGGGACACTAGATAGGAGTGGCCTGAACATATTTTGAGGACTTTTCCTATTATCCTGCACAAACATTGAATTACTAAACCTATCAGATACCATTACTGTTAAATATTAATTGACAAGTCTTCATGGGTGAGTACACAACCACATATCACTGCAAAAACATTGGGGAAAAAGGAGAGGGAGAGAGGGGAGGGGGGGCGAGTCCTCAAAAATCTACTAGCAAACAATAGGACTGCATAATGGTAAATTCTTAATTTTTTTTTTAATTAAAAAAAGAACTGAAGTTAAGAGTATGAGGTTTTATGCATATTGGCCAACTAATCTGAGGTTACTAAACCTTTATGTTTTGTCACTTGATCTCAACTACATACATGAGAACAAATCTTATTTTCAACTCATCTGATGCTCACTTGCCAAATTCCAATAATGACAGACAAAATTTTAAATGAATTAAATGAAGAAAAAAAATACCATCTGTCGAAAGGCAGAGTCAATTGATTTTTTTGGAGCAGACATTGAGGACACTATTCTAGCCGGTTTCTTTGAAAAGGCCAAAGTCCGGTTATTTGATAATGCACCGACTCTCCTTGAAGTTGCTCGGTCCAAACTACTCACAGGAAGGGATTGTAGAGAGTCTACATCATCATCACCAGATGATGCCACAGAACCTTTGCTGTGAGAGCTAAATCTGTCTCGGTCATGACTGTGAGATGAACTGATGCTTCTAGGAGCTGTTGGAGACATTGACTGCCTGTTGAATTTTGAGGTAGATTCCCTACCATTTCTGGATGCTGGTGAGGAACCCCTCACATAAGATGCTGGTCGATCAGCCAGAGAAGTACGAAGATTGGGAGGCGCATCAGAGGAGAAACCTGGAATATTTGCTTGCCATGCCCTTATTTTTGGTGAAGCAGAGTTCCCCCGACTTGTCTTTATAGGGGAAGTTCCCCTAATCCCTGGTGAGGCTATGGCACCACTGGACCCAGTGCTCATCCTCCGGGGAGTCGGAGTAGAAGACCTTGGAGCAGGTGTTGAGGGTTTACTTGGAGGAGTAGATGGTCTCCGTGATGGAGTAGCATTCCGTACACCTGGAGGTGGACTGGAATGGGGTGTTGATGACGTCCTTGCCCTCGACTGGAAGGTGCTATTCCCAGACCGAGGAGATGGGCTTAAGCGATTTGGACTGGGACTACCCCTACTACTTCTGTAACTCTTCTCCATCTGCAAAAACACACGTCTTATGTGAACAGATGGAGCATAAAGAAATGACTCATTTTTTCTAAAATCTTTTAGAGAATCAATCTGATTGTATCCATTAAATTGATCTCACCACTTACCGTGGAAGATCTTGATATCGAAATAGGTTGACTCCGAGGTCGGCCCCTAGGTGCAGTAGTAACTGCTTGTGGCTCATCGTCCAATGAAGGAAACAATGGGGTATCAGGAGGAGTTAATAACCTGCAAAATCAATAACACCAGGAATTCCATTGGAACCAAGACAAGCGAAATGTATTGAATTCTTTTTATTGATAAGTTACAAACACACCTAATGGGCCTTCAACCCACAACCTCACTCTTCACCCCATTCTTATGTATTGATACCAGCTAAAACCATCATGCAGGAGTAACAATTCAATGTAATTTGAATAAATTGACAACTATACACTTATGGCTATGTGAGGAAATTGACGATTTGCTGAGGGAATTCCAGCTTTTTGATGAAAGGACTTGATTATCAGACTAATAAATTACAATTTTGAAGTGTGCTTCTGCACATAGACATCTTTAGTTGGGCCATAAGTAAATGCTTTTCTATTTGCTTGATGATAGAATTTCTGTCTTTGTAGCAAGATACTTAAACTATTACCCTGTTAAATTCCATCACTACAATATACATGGAACCATAGTACTTTGGTTCAGAGTTGGAAAGTTGAAAACTTCATAATAAGAAAAAAGACAGCCTACCAATCGTAGTCATTCTTCTCCTCCTCGGCATTAAGCAGGTCACTACTCTCTCCTCGAACAGGAATAGTTATTCCAAGCTTAAAATCCGAAAATTGTCTTAACTTTGTAGCTGTAAAGAACAATTCAAATTCACAGAGCAAAATGCAGCACATTATTAGCAAGAAGACAACAAACTTTATAAATATAAGGGGAAAAAAAAAATCCAAACTGTACACATAACATATATATCCAAATTACAGAACCAAGGTCGGTATAGAAGATTACAAAGTGTGTCTTCCATGTCATCGGTGGACTGAAGCAAGAAACTCTCTTTTTCTTTGGTCTGCATTTCGTTGAACAAAGCAAGATCATCGTCTTTCTCCTTGAACAACAATCCGCTCTCCAAACTCCGCCCTCGCTTGTGATTGCTAGCTCTCATCTCTCTGCCGGGAGAGTATCTCAATGCCGGAGAGGGAGGCATCTTCGACACCTAAACTACACTTCTCGAAATTCTCACCACCACAACAACCTCTCCACACGCCCCGAAATCAAACAACAGTTGTACCAGAACCGGTACCACATTCTATCCATCTCAGCTCAGTAACAACAAAAACAACTCAAGCCCACGATCACTTTCATACAAAAAAAGAAGAAAAAAAAAAAAAAACACCAAAACTCAGTTTCAACCCGCCGGCTCAGCAATATTCAAGAAACTATATTAATTCCAATGCCCATATCATAATCAGACATTGAAGGACCGAGTCAACTCAACTCAACACAGAATCTTTGTTGTACATTGAAGCATAATAGCAAAAACAAAACCTTCAACTATTCAAACTGTTGTACCAATCAAAATGCAGAGCCTCAACGTTCATAACTAAATATAAAAACAAAAACACAAAAAATATCACCAATTTGTGACTCTCTCACAATGCAGTTCAACACGAAACCCTAGATTTTCCTCGTCCGGCTAAAAAAAATCCAAACACTGTGCTACTAGAACACTGAAGCAAAAGCCCTAATTGAAGTTTCCAGGAATAGCACTAAAGCCACAATTTGTGAGTTCAGAAATTGAACATTCGCAGAGAGCTTCACTTACCAACAAAGCGTTTTTCTTTCTCCTCCAAAACTCCCAAGTCAAAATTTCTTCAAAGACAGCTAGAAACTGCGTTGAAATGCGATCTCAAAAACTCGAAGAATCCAAAAAAAAAAAACCAATGCGAGGAATAGCCGTATCGGACACTCGGATCCAAACGCATTTACTGCTCTGTCTGAGAGTACGGATCCCACTAGAGAGAGATCGGTCGGTTTCAACTACCACTTGAGCGAGAAGATGAGAAAGAAAATAAAAGTGGAAAATTTTCTAGCACTTTCTCTCTCCTCCGAGAAAATGGATTCCTTTTTTGTTGTTGTTGATGTTGTTGTTTGGTTTTTTAGATATGTTAGATTTGCTTCTTTCCTCAGTAGCAAGCTTTCATTTTCTTCCTTTCTTTCTTTCTTTTTCTCTGCGATATTTTCCTTTTTCTTATTCTCTCTTTACTTGGTTCTTAATTTTTACAGTGATGCCACTGATAGTGATTACAAATCAACTATTAGCTCTAACTCCTAAGTTCCAAACCTCTCT
>NW_027069578.1:1026355-1092572 GCF_002906115.3 Quercus suber
CCCCCCCCCCACCCCCCCCCCCCCCCCCAAAAAAAAAGAAGGAAAAAAACATCAATAATTATATTAGGTTCTTTAAACCCAGATGTTCTATTATATGAGCCATACGACAGAATCCATCCATAATCTAATTAGATTGACTCTGCATTAAATTATTCAGCATTTCTTAAACAACAAAAAGTGTCTTACAACAGAAAAGACACTTTTCTTGTATAACAGCCATCAGAGATACACCAAACACTAGGTCGGTATGTTTTGAATCACTTGTAACAATATGATCAAATGTAAATTGGAGCTTATGTAAGGAAATTCCACCAGTAGCTACACTACGTTTAATATTTATACGTAATGAAATTGAGAAACAGTTTCTAAACTGTTAACATTACAATCAATCACCTTACAAGTTTCGACTTCTGATAACCATTTTGTAAGATGTGCTGACAGAGAACAAAAATCACCAGGTACTTTCATGATTGTATAACAAAATGCCATGTCCTTCACCTCATATGTTATTTCTCCCTTAAACTAAGATAACAGACAAACAACAAGACAATTAGTTTCATAAACATTAACTGTAGAAGAAAATGAAACATGAAATAACTTTGTGTAGCTTAAAATATATAACAGAGAATGAAAAATTGATTTGCTTTCAAACAATGTCAACCTTTAGATTCTGCAACTGATTTGATAGGTCAATTGCTGTAATTCCAATGCTATTTGCCACTGTGGGTATGTCAAACAGATATTGCCCTTGCTTAGCTTCAGATCTGAAAACAAAATTTAGCATAACTCAATTTACCTGAGTTTCATGAGCAAGAAATATTTGATTGCTATAATCAAAACTATAATGTATACTCACTTCTTAAGAATTGCTGCAACAACCCTATTTATTTCAGCTAGCAACACTGGGGAAGTCTGCTTGATGAAAATACCACTATCTTTAAGCATCGATAAATGAGAATTAACATGGTAACAAAGATAAACATATATTTAAAGCATATTTGCCAAGCACCTTGTGGAAATTTAAAGTACAAGTTACATTTAGTTGTGGAAGTAAACGCAAGTATTGTACTTCACCCAACTCTAAGTTCGTAAGAAGTGTCAACATCACCTGCCAAAGCAAAAACAAGCAACAAGCATTTAGCTCACAGGGCTATGCCGGAGGGAATTCAACCAGGCACTTTATTGTTATTCACAGTTATTAGGCACTAAGAAGACACCATAATGGTCTGTATGTGTGGGTCTGTGCAATGTGAATTTAGAGGATACAGTCATTGGTGATATAGTCCTGGCAAATGTATAAGGGATAAAAGAACCTTAGCTAATGGTCTATGCCCACAACTTCAGCTGCTGCATGGCAAAAGGACCTTGGCTTCATGACTCATATCACTAATATAAACTGTTCCTGGCTCAAAGTGGATTGTTTCATAGTTGGTCAGATACTGGTTAAGATGACAGCCTTCTTTGGATTAGTGATTAGTCGTGCATTTTGCTAAGGTTCCAAGCAAGGTGAATAAAAAAGAGAAGTAGTTGTTAAGAAGATTTACTTGGGGAGAAAGAAAGGACCCTAACTGAATAAATAAATAAATAAGAGTACCATGACAATTCACATATCAATCTCAACAAAATACTATGAGACATCACCAAACAGGTATCCTTCATCAGAACAAGCATCTCCACCTCTAAATAAAAGGATGAAATTGGAAGAACAGATATACATCCATTATTGATTTAGAAAAAAATAAGTACATTCACCAATAACCCTCATATGCCTAGAATCACCTAATTTGTTACCAAAGCTAGCATTTTAAGGGAATTAATCCTAAGTTAGTTCTGGCTGTTTGGTGAATAAATAACCTTTTTTACTCACCCAGGTCAAAATTTATCCTAAATGTTTGGATCAATAATAATTTGATCATAATAAAAAAATTTCTAATCATCATAATACACTGACTAATTTAAAAGAACAAGAAAATTGTGAAATGATGCCAGAAAAAACCCTGCACAAAATTTATCTAACTTCAAAATTTAGAATATAAATACAGAAAAATTACAAGGAAAGGACCTCTTCTTTCATATCAAACATGCGGGATGCTGATTCTTTGACTAATGAACATATTTTCCCATGCGAATTCTTGTCATTGAAAACTTGATTGAGAAATTTGTTTACCGCATGTTCATCTACTCCTTCACTGAAAACAAAATATTGTAAATGAATTCTAACTTGACAAAAGGCTTATATAAATCAAAATTAATTGTCTAGATACAATTATACTTGATTACCTGTGCATCAGACTACGAAGTTTGAAGTACGTGTCATCATCAAAAAGTAGATGGCAATAGGACAACCTCCCATCCCTTCCAGCACGCCCAATCTCCTACACAAAGTGTGATATTTATTTCATAAGTAAGCAACATTTTTTTTTTAAATCCTGTCAAAAAACCAGTTGTTTAGAATCAAGTGTACCTGAACATATTCCTCCAAGCTTTCTGGCAAGCTGTAATGAATTACCTGAAACAGATGGAATTAAGAAGTTTTTATATTGATTTCTATATGATGGTGCCATACAGGAGCATGCATATTTCAATGGAAAGATATGTCATAATGGACCGCTAAATGTGTTGTACCAAAAATTACTGAGTAAATCAAGGATACCAGAAATTCCATAAGGATAACCAATCCATATTAACAGCATGTGTGCATAGACAAGACGAAGACATTCTAAAGATTCCAACACCAGATTATTGACTCCACTTTAAGAGTCTAACCAAGTAACCATAAAAAACCTTTACTTCAGAAAATATCTTTTGTTTCAGATGGAGTCAAACTTGTGTGAAGGAGACTTCTAGGAAGCCTGGAGCACAGGACGCAACAAATATAGGAGTAGCTCTGTAGCTATGTATGCACAATGAGTTTCACTATAATATTGGCACTCCATCCTAATGGATTACTTTAATAAATCAGTTCATTAGAATACAATGCAGAGAAACCACAATGATCATGTTTAGGTTTTCTACTTACAGCTCCAACATCCTGCTTGTCAAGCCCCATTCCAAATGCCACAGTTGCAACAATCTTCCATAACAAGTACAAGTCAATGATTCAGACAAGAAAAAGTTGTATGTGCTACAATATAAAAGTGCCAACAAAATTGAAAAAATTGAAAATTTTGAAAAGACATAATGCAGATAAATTTCAGACACCAGGCTAGAGAATAATTTTCTTACCACTCTAATTTTGTTCGAACAAAACAATTCCTGTGTACGGCTACGGTTTTTTGCAGGGATTCCACTGTGATAGCTCTAAATAGCAGTTCCAATTAATATTGTCAGGGTTGCCATTAATATTAAAAAGCCACATAAAAGTCGAGTATCATGCAACTGAGAAAGTGAAAGTCCAACCTTTGCTGAGATATTATTATCACACAAGTATCTGCTTATTAGATCAGTTTCAGACTGCAAAACCAAAATGCAAGAATTAATTGTCATCTAATCTATGAAAATTATGAAATGCGTATTAACATGAAGTTTAAAACCATCCATCCCAACAATACTTAAGTGCACTCTGGTTATCTGAAATTGCAAGCTCCGGAAGCTAATGGATAATACAGACATAACCCCTCCTCCCCACCCCAACCCCCCCCCCCCCAAGCAATTGCCATAGTTGATCTTCTAAACAGTGTTACAGAATCAAGAAACCATGGAGTGAAAAAATAAGATGCCCTAGGCCATAAATTTTTACAAGAGTACCTGAAATTTGCAGTATATGATGATGCTCTTGACTTCCTTAAAGGGAGAAGACTTCATCAACATCAGCAAATCTTTCATCCTATTATATTCATCACATCCAAGGTAATAATGGGTAAATTTAACAGATCTATTCATTTAAGCCAATTAAAGATGAAAATCAGAGATTAGACAAAAAATAACCATTCACACTTGCCTATTTCCACTTAAAGATACTGACAATTGTAAATTTTCCCTTAGTTGTTCTTTTTGAATCAGATTGGTTTGCGGAATGGCTAGAGCAGACATAACAGCATTTAATGTTGTGACTGTGGCAGTAGCAGTCATTGCAAGAATGCATCCAACGTTTAGTCTGTCACGAAGCATAGATGCCCTGAGCCTCATGAATGAAGGCCGGAAATTGTGCGACCTGTTTTATCCAAGAAATACACACGCAACTTTGAATTTTAGCTGGAAAACAGAAGACTACTAAACATGATTCTGATTAGTGTAAACAGTGACATAACCAACAAGCCAAAACCCAAAGGAGACAAAAGGCGGTGCAAGCACTCACCATTCAGATACACAGTGAGCTTCATCAACCACAACAAGTGAGATCGATAAATTAGTAGAAACTACTGACAAGAATTCCGCGTTTAAAAATCTCTCCGGCGAGACAAATAGCACCTGAAATAGAAACCACAAAACCTCAGCATTTTAACAACCCACAATGCAGTGAGTGACACCCCAAATCATATTTTAGCCACAAAATTAGCCATATAATTATCACCCACCCCTCGAAGCTAAAAAAGCATACATATTGTGATAAACTCACCTTGATGGTTCCTTCTTGAAGCTTCCTCAGTGTCTCGGAAACCTCTTCAAGAGTCTAAAACATTGAAAAAAAACACACTAATCACACAACCAATCCAAAACCATTTTGGCACAAAAGAGACATCATTAGTTACCTGACTGCTACAAAGAAGACCACCCGGAATCACAGGAGGCAGCTGTCTCAACTGATCAATCATCAGCGCAACCAAAGGACTCACCACCAGCGTTAACCCCGGCAAAACCATTGCCGGCAACTGATAACACAGAGACTTCCCGCCCCAGTTGGTAAAACCAGTATTGCGGATTCTCCGGCCAGCACCATCTTGATTGCCTCCAACTGCCCATCTCGGAACGAATCATAACCATACACCAAATTCAACAGCTTCAATAAGTTCTCATCCGATGCCTCATTTCTCGCTGCCAGTGCCGCCTCTTCAATCAATTGGGAGTCCAATTTCGCTCTCCCACTTTCCTGTTTCTGCTTCTGCTGCTCGGTTTCCACTACCAAACCATCTTCTTCTCGCACGTTCTTCTCATCTTCACCTTCAACTTTTCTCTTCTTTTTTCTATGAAATTTTCGACTACCTGAAGAATAAGAGCCGTAGATATTTCTTCTGGTTTTGCCTTTATTGGCAAACTTTCGCCTTTTTCCGTTCAGGTTAAGCTTCACGAAGTTCCCTTCATTGCCGCATTTTCGCAACTTCGCCGGCGGAAGAGGCGGGTTGCTTCCGATCAAATTGGTTCATACAAAAAAAGAAGAAAAAAAAAAAAAAACACCAAAACTCAGTTTCAACCCGCCGGCTCAGCAATATTCAAGAAACTATATTAATTCCAATGCCCATATCATAATCAGACATTGAAGGACCGAGTCAACTCAACTCAACACAGAATCTTTGTTGTACATTGAAGCATAATAGCAAAAACAAAACCTTCAACTATTCAAACTGTTGTACCAATCAAAATGCAGAGCCTCAACGTTCATAACTAAATATAAAAACAAAAACACAAAAAATATCACCAATTTGTGACTCTCTCACAATGCAGTTCAACACGAAACCCTAGATTTTCCTCGTCCGGCTAAAAAAAATCCAAACACTGTGCTACTAGAACACTGAAGCAAAAGCCCTAATTGAAGTTTCCAGGAATAGCACTAAAGCCACAATTTGTGAGTTCAGAAATTGAACATTCGCAGAGAGCTTCACTTACCAACAAAGCGTTTTTCTTTCTCCTCCAAAACTCCCAAGTCAAAATTTCTTCAAAGACAGCAAGAAACTGCGTTGAAATGCGATCTCAAAAACTCGAAGAATCCAAAAAAAAAAAACCAATGCGAGGAATAGCCGTATCGGACACTCGGATCCAAACGCATTTACTGCTCTGTCTGAGAGTACGGATCCCACTAGAGAGAGATCGGTCGGTTTCAACTACCACTTGAGCGAGAAGATGAGAAAGAAAATAAAAGTGGAAAATTTTCTAGCACTTTCTCTCTCCTCCGAGAAAATGGATTCCTTTTTTGTTGTTGTTGATGTTGTTGTTTGGTTTTTTAGATATGTTAGATTTGCTTCTTTCCTCAGTAGCAAGCTTTCATTTTCTTCCTTTCTTTCTTTCTTTTTCTCTGCGATATTTTCCTTTTTCTTATTCTCTCTTTACTTGGTTCTTAATTTTTACAGTGATGCCACTGATAGTGATTACAAATCAACTATTAGCTCTAACTCCTAAGTTCCAAACCTCTCTCATTCACATGTACTTTGATGAGTTTCTATTAAAAAAAAATAAAAATAAAATTAGAAAGAAAAATAATACAAAAATTTCAATTTTGTGTCGTGAGAGAGTAATGCTACGTCCGTAATATTTTCCACAGTTAAAAATAACTTGTTATCTTTTGAAAATGTTGTGAGCTACTAATGTCAACTAATAACAACTTTCTATTTAAAAATTGTTATGAAAATCTTGTGAGTGTTGCATTTCTCAGCTGTAGTCTGGATAGACTTTTTTTTCTTCTCCATTTATATCCGTTATTTATCTAGAGAGGTGTAAAGTATATAATATGTTCACAACACTTTTATTATAAATCATAGCTATTTAAAATGTTGTGAAAGACTTGTTTGTTTCACCACTAATGACCCGTAACAACTTGTTATTTAAAATTTATTGTTAAAATATTGTGAACATAACATTTCTCATTTATCTGTTATTGACTACTAGACGCTCTATAGGGCATATAATTTTCACAATATAATAATTGTGAGAGAATCCAAGATAAGTGGCTTGACTTGAAAGAGCAGTAAACTTGGAACAAGTTGGATAGTTTTGACAAAATTGATAATAATATTGTATTAATAAAAATGGATGGTTTTTATATTTTTACCTTTTTAAGCTCATTTTCTAGGTTATTTGATGGTATATATATTAGGAATAGTTAACTGATATTTGAAAGGCATTGGTTTAAGATGTATTTATTAACTACTTTTTATGAAAAAATAAAAAATAATTAATTGTTTTAGCTGTTTTTTACATTTTTTTTTAAAAATAATGTTAAAATTTTCTTAAAATAATTTATTAATAATCGTTCTGTGAGCAGATGCATGTATATTTACTGTCCTTTGCTTCATCAAAACAGTATATAGATATAGATGCATTAAATTGATTCTTAAAAAAATAAAAAATAAAAGATGCATTGAATTGAAGGTAGAAATCAATGGGGGGAGTACTATGGCTACGCCGCTAGGGATTAAATTGCCCACAGAATTTTTCTTGGATTCATAGTTGGAACTTTGGAACAGCTTTTTGTTACCCTTACCAAATTCATTAAATAATACACGTATGATAAGACGAAATTAGAATATTTATAAAAAATTTGGTAGCATTTATATATAGTAAAAGGAGGAAAAAATTGGAAGCATTTAGTGAAAAGACATTATTTTGGACTTCTATGTACGTTGTAACCCAAAAATACAATGACTAAAAATCCGTTTGAAATATTTGTTTATTTTCGACCTTTTTTATTTTTTAATAAAAAAATTTGTAGGGAGTAAATTGAATTCAAACATTAACGTTTTTATTAAAAACACCAAGAAATATCATTTGATCTAAAGGTTAATGACAAATTTATGGTATTCATTTCATAATTAATACTACAACAACGAATGATTTTACAATGTTTTAACAAGCTATCAAATTACAAATTTTTACTAGTTATCATCTGAGTACATCATTAACACCATTTTTTACTTATTAAAAAGTAATAATCACTCACCGTATTTGTAGGTTTTTTTTTTTTTTAAAGAAGGAAATACTATATTTGAAGTTTGTAAAATAGTTTGTGGTTTCATTTTCTCATAATTAATTATTACATCACGACTCCAAATCTTTTATTCAAAGATAATAATTTTTATTAGTTAAACTAATGAAAATCACATTTTCAAATCATAATTAATATAATTAACGAAATTGATTCATGTTTTTGCTTGAAATAATTCTCCTTATATTATATATGTGTCCAATAGAATCCAATAGTAAACATCTAATCAATAAATTATATCACTTATCACATCTTTAAAAGGGGTAAACATCGAATTAGTGAACTGTTCAATGGCAAATGGGTTGTAATGTCTTTAATAGCGAAAGTTATTTGAGTGTGATGGTTCACAATTAATAATTTCCCAAAGCCAAATTCATCTTGATGGGGAAACAACCATACAACATCATATACATCTATAAAAACAACACAACAACAACATAATTTGTTCATTTGTACGTAACAATTTTTTTATTTTAATTATTATAAATCAGTTTCATGTGTATTATAATCTTACAATAATTCTCAACCAAACTTGGTACGTACTTCCCAAACCTTATTAATAATAATAACGTGTGAATAAATACATATATCATGACAGTGTTTGGCAACCTGACAATGAAGATAACTGCTATCTTCTTATATTATTTGAGTGGGACTACCTATGACTATGAACAACATTAATAAAAATAAAAATCATAAAAAAAAAAAAAAAAAACTATTGTGCTTAGCAAGAAACAAAGATGTGGGGCAACTATTGAAAAAAGGTCAACATAACTACTAAGCTATGATTAGCTATTCCCAAAAATGAAGATATATCATATACATATATAGAGAAGTAAGTCGTTTTAATTGGTTGGTGTTTTGGATAACTTAAAAGGCTTCATGATAATGATGACTACTCATTTTTATCCAATTATTGTGGGTTTCTACAAATCTTCCATGGCTGCTTGGCATTTTGAGGATGCTTTGGATTGTGGAACAATTTTAATATGAACAATGTGTAACGTATTAGATGAAAGTCATGAAACCCCCCATTTAATGGGGGACCCAGGACTGTACACATTTGGCACATAGTTGGAAGCCTCGGACCAAAAAATTTCACATCCAGTTTCATAACAATCTAATGTGACTTTTTTTTTTTTTTGAAAAAAATTTAATGTGACTAACTGTGAGTAGTAAAAGTAAAAAGTAGTGAGTGTGAGTCTATGTAAAAAATGATAAGTAATCAATTACAATTTACCACATATATAAAATAACGGTTAATCTTACTAATACCCCATACCCAATACTAATGCAATATCATAGCTCAATTTATGATGTTATGCATGACTTTGAGTTAAACCAAAGATTCTATTATTAGATCTTGTCATCCAAGTAGTAATATATATATATATATATATTTTTAAAGTATACATATGTGTGTGTAGCATATATGATATATACGTGGAAGTCAACAATTTATGGAGAATTTCTCCTCAAAACCAAAAAGAAGTTGTAAAGATCATTAAAAAAAATTTGTAAAAACTAGAAAATATAAATGGAAAGATAAATTATTAAGGACTAAATGAGCGTAATGGTTTTTGCCACTTTAGGACAATGACACCGACACATGATATGTGTAGTTGTGCATTCTCACGTCCCTCACCAGTCACTACCATCATAAACCCTCATCCTAGCTATTACTTAGGAAATTTAGACATTGTATTTGGGGTATTGTACTTGTATAAATATCTTTGTTTTGAAACTATTTAGCAAAATACTCTTATTTTTTAAATTTAATTTTAACAAAATCGAGTTATGTGTAAAACTTGATATTCTTAAAATCGAGTTATATATATATATTTTTTTTAGTGAAACTCGACATTGCTATTTAAATTTTTAAAAAAATTTAAGTGGCATATTTATGCATAAAATTCGACATTGCTAATATTGAGTTCTACCTATAACTAAATTTTGTTAAAATCGAGTTTAAAAAACATAAACATTTTGCTAAATAGTTTCAAAACAGAAGAATTTTATTGCATAATTTGTAAATTAGAGGCAAATGCCCATTTTCTCCTATGTGTTGGACTTGGACATGAGAATATGAGATATATTTGGAACACTTCTACATCCGTATCCCAATCATGTCATTTTCCAAAAAATAAAATAAAATTTGCAAGACATGGCCGGGATGGACACTAACTTTTATTTTCTTTTCAGTCTCAATCTTCAATACATATATACTTATTTTATATCTATCTTTCGGATCTTATTCTTGGTTTGTTTTCTGTTTTCTAGATATTATTTATTAGTTATTAATTAGCTTTATTATCCATTATTATTCTTAAATTAATATATGTTTAGCATTGTGTGAAAAAAATGCTTAAGAGTATTTAAATATATATTTACTAATTAATTGAAATGTCTATCTTCACTGGCGGCTCCACATAGAGTCTAGGGTGGTCCTATCCTGAAAAAAAAAAATTATTATTATGTATAAATTTAAAAAATTAATGATTTTTTCATCCTTAAAAAAACTTTGTGACAACCCTAAAATTTTTTTTTAAGTCCAACATAATTAAACTTTAGACAAAATTTGCCAACAAACATGGTTGTAGGCTAAGGCTATAACTCCATTCAATATATATATATATATATATATTTATTGAATTTGAATTTTGACAAATCCACTATTTAATTACATTTTCTTCTTATATCCTTCATACTTGCAAAATTTTTAAGAAGATCAAAGATTAATAGTTATATCATCAATCAAATGTTTAAATTTCAAATTTTTGTAGTCTAAAATTATACATAAAAAAAAATAATTTTATAGATCGAATAATAAATAACGTTCGATTAACATGAAATTTGACACATGTTTTAAGAACATAGAGAACATGCTATTCAACAGTTTGATTTTCAAAATATGTAGCAATGTTAATTTGTTTAGTGATAGTTGTAGCCTCGTGCTACAACTTAATTTGTAGCAAAATTTTGTCCTTAAACTTTGGTCCCTTTAACAGTGTATTAGGTCCTTACAAAAAAAAAAAAAAAAAAGTCCACGAAAATTTTAATTTAACTAAAATTTTGAAAGAGATATAGTTTGTAACATTGATAATAAGATTATCATGTAACGATTTCAAAAAAAGAAAATTCATAGAAGGAAATTGTAAGACTTTATATATTTGCGTGTGTTTTTGTCGTCAATATATGAAGTTCTTTTTTTATTAGATTTTGTATAATTTAAGTTTCTTAATGACCACTCTTAAAAAAATTTCTAAAGCTGTCATTGTCTATCTCTATCGTGTCGTGTCCTAATTTTAAAAAATTGTCATGTCGCCTTGAAGTGTTCTTGTCCATGTTTTTTAGGTTATTATTCAACTTCAAAAACGTACACAACAATTTTCAATCATTATGTGTAAGTAAAAAATTGATTTCGTATGAAAGTATAAAATAGTCAACTGTCAATGCCAAAGCTTTTGAAGAGAAGAAGAAATATTTGAGTTTAGCAAAATTCTTTATTTCCACGGCCTAGAATCTACAGACATTGCTTTAATTTTGTGGAAAAGTCGAGCATTTTCAACTTGTGTTTCAGGTTGTTTCAGTATATATGGAGCTTCAATAAAGGTAAGTGCTCATGTGTTTATATACTCAGAGAAGCCGCTTTAAATTCTCTGCAACCTAACTTATCATCATTTATTCATTCTATTTACTAGCAGCAAGGAGATTGAAGCAAGCAATGTGCAAGCCAAAGAGGTAGTTGAAGCTCTGGTTTGCAACAACAGAAGGCTCAATGCTCAGGAGTCAGGATGCAAAGCTTTTTCTATTTTTTATGCTAGTTCATCACAGAGTACCGTTGTATGAACTCAGATATAGCAAGCAGCCTAGGAACCTTTAGCTTCTAAGTTATATATATATATATATATATATATAAAAGATTAGGTTCAATATATATATATATGTATATATAAAAGATTAGGTTCAAGTTGCACCTGGTGTAACTTTAAGCAATATTACATAACTCAATATTTTTTAATTGAATGCGAATATTGACAAATCTACTGTTAGATTACATTATCTTCATATATTCTCCATGCTTACAAAATTTCAAGGTAATTAAAGATTAATAGCCATGTCATCAATTAATTGTTAAAATTCAAGTTGTTGTAGTTTAAAATAATGCATAATAGATGAGTTTATGGATCAAATAGTAAATAACATCCGATTGATATGAAAATTAGCATGTATGTTAAGAACATATAAAATATATAATTTAACGATTAGATTTTAAAAATATTAATTCAATAATATGTTATTAGGTGGTGTAACATTGTTTAAAGTTATACCAAGTGTAAGTTGAACCCAACTAATATATATATATATATATATTTTTTTTTTTCAAATGCTCTTTTATTTTTTAAGGAGCACCTAATTAATTAATAGACCATTAATTTTTTTTCATATTTTTACAAATAAGGATATCAAGACCTCTTTGAGTATTTGACAATATTCTTTTGAGCATGTCACTCTCCTCGTCCCAGACACACAAGAGGTTTCAAATCTAGAATCTCATGGATATCATGAGGTTTTAAGAACCACTAAACCAACCTCTTGAGGTTAACACACCATTGATTCAAGAGTGCATAAGTGCATCCTTTAATATGAGTGAAATTGTCAATGACCTTTAGGTCAAATGCATCTCTCAATGTTTCTAATGGAAATATCTAAAGCTCATATTTCATTTCTTCACTTAAAATGTTTTTATTTTAAAAAAAGAGAAAAGAAAAGAAAAAAAAAAGGTTTGTTCTCTATAATTTAAAGATATATGCTAAACTGAAACTTCTTATTAGGAAGATGGCTCGGAGTTATAGAATCTCAAACAGCCTTCCCTATAAAATTTCGCCTTCATAAGGTGTCTTTTTGCAGCAATGACTTTGCCTTTACAAGGTAATTTGGCCTGGCCGCATAAATTTATAAACACAAATTTTCAAGTGAAATTAATTCACAAATAAGAATTTGTGTTTATAGATAAATGATTGCTGTGGGGGGATGAGGATCCTAACAACTGATGAAATTCACAAGGAGGTAAACCTCGGGAAATATTGGTGGGTTTTCCTCGAAAAGTATACACTTAACTCATGCTTAAACTGAACAACCATAACTGGCGAGGGTGCCAAGGACATTTGCCTAACCTTGGAAGGTCGAGAGTTAGAGTTGAAGGGAGCACGGCGCAATCCGAGGGGGAACAAAGGTAACTTGGCATTGAACAAGGAAGAGAAGAAAAAGAAAGGACAAAGTAGTTATCTCATCTGCATTAAATGCATTACAATCACTTAGCTGACCTCATTAATGGGAAAATGACCGTGAATAGTGTTCCCACGACTTATACCTTAGTGTAAAAACCTTCTAGCAGGATCTTGATGGGACAAGTATTAGGAAAGTCTAATCATGACCCGCCAAGTGTAAGGTCTAGATGCATCTTTACTAAGTTATATAAAGTCAAAAAGCACCTGGATCAGGGGGAGGCTGATTTTTGGGAGAAAAGAGAAAGAAATCAACCAATTGTAACCTCTTCCTCGGACCAAACCTGAGGACAAACACTTTGCCATTTCAAGGCTATTCCCAATTGAACATTAATCACTACACACATAGTTTGATCTAACTTTCGTCATTTGTCTTATAACGGGTACTAAAAAGTTGACCTTGCATTCCACATCTATAAATTAATTGTGTAAGCAGATAGTAGCACGATTAAACCAACTTGATTTATCTTTTTACCTACCACAATTACAATTCTCTTATTTAATTCATTTTACAAAATAATACTCCCTGGATTCAATTTCTATTCAAAGTTCTTCAATCTATGAGTTGTACAAATGAAGTCTTGATTTTTTTTTTTTTTTTGAGAAGACAATGAAGTCTTGATTGGTCGTGTAGTATAAAATTAAAAAAATTGTTAATAAAGAGTTGATTAAAAAAACCTAAGGTTAAGTGGGTTTGAAAGTTTTTTTTTTTTGGTTTAGTTAAATGCATTTTACCGCTCTGTTTGTTTCAACAATGATGTTTTTTAGAAAATGAGCCATTTTCCAAAAAACAATTTCTATAAAACAAACTCATTTTCTTATGTTTGGTAGCAAGTAGAAACCTTAAATAAGTTGAAAAACAATCTCCTAACTTCCCTCATTTAGTTTTTTGTGAGATAGAGTTGTTTTCTAAAAAAAATGAGTAGAAAACAATCTCTAAAAATAAGTCATACTTTTTATATTGACTAAAGATAGTTTTCTTTTGACTTATTTTTTCTGATGTTATTAAACGCTGAAAAATACGAAAAACTATCTTACACAAGATTTTCTATCAAAACAATCAGCGTACATTATTAAAGACACATGTTGGCTTCTTAATATGGTTTAAAGGAATGAAAATGTTGTCCACAATATTTTTATAAGAAAAATGTTAATGGATATCTTAAAAGTATTTGTTAATGAACCAAATTTTTTTAAAAAAATTATAAGAAAAAAAATATTTTAACAACTTTTTTTTAATTTTTTATAAAAATAATGTCAAACTTTGCCTAAATTATTTGTAATACCTTCATAATAAATTTTAGGCAGTGGGTTCCTAAGATTTGTTGATAGCATTTCTATTAAAGGAATTAATTCCAAACCCAATTGTTTAATTCCTAACCCAATTGTAGGTAAACTTACTTAATATTATAATAGGAATGGGCCCATCCATCCATCCATCCATGAACTTCCTTTGTTTATCAGGATGAGTAGGGTCCTTTTTTTTTTCATCCCTTCTTTTCTGTGATTTTTTGGTGCTAATAAAAAGACCAAATCAAAAAGTCCAAACTCAAGCCTAGCCTAGATAGGAGTTAAGTGTGTTAAAGTGGTCTAGTCCTAATCTACCAAAGTACTAGCATTTTAGCAGTACCACCGTTTTCAAAGATTTAGCTGTCCAATTACCGATACAACTTCCTCAGCACAGTTTAGGCGGCCCTGGTGGATTCTTTATTTCTTTTACTCAGTTTTACTTTTGTTTTCTTTTTCCATACTTTCCTTTTCAGAACACACGTGAGGTCCGTGGGCTTTGTTGGCAATTACGGCAACTAAATATGATGAACTGTGTGATTGAAATGATATGAAATGACCGACAATTGTTTGTTGCTTATGTTTATAGGCTACAAGCTAAAAAAATCTTTTATATAAAAAGGCAACTGTCGGGAAATGTTGATTGAGATATGAGTTTGCTTTTCATGTTTGGAGTAAAAAGCTTCCGTGTCGTGGCACATTGTGATTCGTACTGCACACTTTAATGCGGACCCACAGTTCACCATTTACTTTATTTTTATTACATATTATTTAAATTATTTTTATTTTTTTGTACAAAAATTAGTTAATTTCTTTTATTTAAATTATTTTTATTCCACACTAATTACAAACGACATAGCAATCTCATCACTCATGCAATAATACATAAAGTCGGTAAGTTTACACAATATGGCTTGCCTTATACTAGACTTTGTATTGTTGTGTAATATAGAAATGTGGCCCGATAATTATGTAAATATGCACAATTATTATAGTTGTGTATATTATTAATTTATTCTTTTTTTTTCTCTCTCACCACTGCGCTTCCAAACTTTCTCTACCCACCACCACCACCATCACAACAATACATTTCAATAGTTGATAATCCAAACAAAAAATCGAGATCTCAAACTCATACTAAATATGCAAATTCATCAACCTCTGCAAATTCTAGCAACCCATCATAACATTGAATTCCAGCAACCTCTACAAATTCATCAAAGTATCAAACTTATCCTAAATTTAGATCCAAAACTCATTAAATCCATATATAAAATCCATATGAAACATCAAATCTATATGAATCATCAAACCCAACTTGCAAATAAGAAGAAGAAGAAGAAGAAGAAGAAGAAGAAGAAGAACCATAGTAGTGGCGAAGAAGAACCATGGCAGCGGTGTCGATTGAGAGAGCGATGAGAGGTTATGGGTTTGGGATGAGAGAGGGTTGATAAGCAAGAGAGTTTGATTTGAGAGGATATGTGGGTTTTTTTTTTTTTTTTTTAGATTTGACACAAGAGAAAGATATTAAAGGCTTGTACCATTGTATAGTAGCATGAGTTGTAAGATGTACCATTGTACTGTGGTATGTGTTTTAGGGTAGTATTGCTGGAAGGCAGTTAGTGGTGCTGCAGTTAGAGGTGGTTAGTTCAGCTGAAGATCCGGGTAGTTAGTTAGGATGTGAGATGTGTATATAGTGGGCAAGCATTGTATTTGTTGGACATAAGAATAATACTCTGAATGTTGATACTTCCTTTCACCTCTCCCTCTCTCTCTCTCTCTCTTTCTTTGTTCCTTTAATCTTTTCAATCACTTTCTTAGCTATGGAGGCCTAGGTCCCCTTGAAGTGACCTACCATAAACTCTAATTCCATCAAAGTCTCTATCATTGGTATCAAAGCAGTTTGATCCAGTTCACCACCATGACTGAAACACGTTCCAACATACAAAATTCTGAAAAGATAGCTACACTTTCCAAGATTGCAGATAGCCATGAATAAACCTTACAAGAAATTTAGAAGCAATTGCAGACTATTATTAGGTTCATGCAAAAATTAGTTGAAGTTAAAGATAAATGACAATCTCCAATTTAGGGGTCACGAGCTTTGCTTCAGAGTAGCAATCATGGAGTTCATGAATCTCTAATCATGAATCCAATCAAGAACTTGAAGCTGTAATTTTCTAGATTCTAGGGAGAAGACCCAACTTGTTGGATTTACAAGACAAATCAATTCTTTTCATACCACAATACTCTAGACCCTCAAAAAGTCATCATGGCTTCTTATCATTTGGACGGGGAGGCCCTGATTTGGTTCCAGAATGCTGAGCGGATTGGAGGTTTTGCAAGTTGGGAGGTGTTTGTGAAGGCCCTTTAGACTCGTTTTGGGGTCACAACCTATGATGATCCAATGGAGGCACTCACTAGGCTTAAACAGACTTCTACTGTGGTTTCTTATAAAGGTAACTTCGAAATCATGTCCAATAGGATTGTTGGTTTATCTGAGTCTCATAAATTGAGCTGTGTTTTAGTGGACTACGGGATGAAATAAGATTATCAGTTAGGATGCTAGTGCCAAAATCCCTTAATGAAGCCTTTGGTTTGGCCAAAATTCAGGAAGAGTACTTACTAAGTAGCAAGAAAAGTTTCAAGAATGTTGTGCATAGTGGGAAGCCTTCAATTTTAGGATTACCTAAGATAGAGGGTAAGAATGATTCGAGGTTTAAGCTTCCTTTATAGAGGCTAACAAATGCACAAATGGAGGAAAGGAGGAAACAAGGTATGTGTTATAATTGTGATGAAAAGTGGTAGTTTGGACATAAGTGTAAGGGAGCAAAGGTATTTTTGTTAGAAGGGTTATGTGAGGAGGTTGAGGACAAGTCTGGATTGCAATTGATGGAGTTGGATGATGATTGGGTAATGTTAGGAACCCAAGATCAAGTTCAAGGGAGTGATAATGTGGTCACCCCTACTGAAATCACCTTATATGCCTTGATAGGCAGCCCTTCAACTAATACCATGAGAGTTAGAGGTAGGATTAAGAATCATGAGGTAGTTTATCTTATTGATTCAGGCACTACACATAATTTTTTGGATGCTACAGAATTAGATATGCTGAATTTACACTTGGATACATCTTAAATTTTGGAAGTTAAAGTAGCTGATGATAATGTTATTAAGATGTTGGGAATATGTCATGGAGTCACTCTTGCAATCCAAGGGTATAGGTTTGTTATGGATTTGAATGTATTGCATTTAGGGAGCTGTGCAGTGGTTTTGGGTACTTAGTGGTTATATATTTTAGGAGAAATTAGTTGGGATTTCAAGTTATTGACCATGAAGTTCCTTTACTTGGGTAATAGGTTGTTATTGAAGGGTTACACTCTAAATGATTTGTCTTTTTAGAGGCTAATAGGCTCCTTAATGGTTCTGCTACAAGGAAGGGGTTGGTTCTGTAGATTTCAGTGGTCACCACCAACTTTGCAAATGATTTACTACTGCCTATTGCCTTATCTAACCTTTTGGGATGTTTGACATGCTCTCATGCCTACCACCATTTCGTGGACATGAGCATCAAATCATACTCAAATATGAAACCCCACTAGTATGTGAAAGACCCTACAGGTACCTTTACTTTCAAAAGTCAGAAATTGAAAAGATTGTGCATGAGTTGCTTGAACTTATTGCCATTCAACCTAGCCAAAGTCTCTTTTCCTCACCTGTGTTGCTTGTTAGAAAGGCTGATGGGAGTTGGAAGATGTGCATTGATTATAGGGTTCTAAATAAGGCAACTATAAAGGATAAATTCCCTGTCCTTGTGGTGGATAAGTTATTGAATGAACTAGCAGGGGCCACTATCTTCTCTAAGTTGGACTTAAGGTCAGGATACCATCAAATTCGTATGAAACCAGAAGATATTCCTAAAACAGCTTTCAGAACTCATGAGGGACATTATGAGTTTCTTGTCATGCCATTTGGCTTGACTAATACCCTATCTACTTTTCAAGCACTCATGAATGACATTTTCAAGCCTTATATGAGAAGGTTTGTTTTGGTTTTCTTTGATGACATTTTAGTCTACAGTCAGTGTTTGGATGATCATTTGGACCACCTGAAAATTGTTTTAAATATCCTGTTGTCTCATCAATTGTATGCAAAGAGGTTTAAGTGTGTCTTTGGGAGTTCTGAAGTTGAATATTTAGGTCACATTATTTCTAGTAAGGGGGTTAAGGTAGATCCTATGAAGACTGTTACAATGCAGCAGTGGCCAATCCCAGCCATTATCAAGGTCTTAAGGGGTTTTTTAGGTCTTACAAGCTATTACAGGAAGTTCATTAAAGAGTATGGCACCATTGCTAAACCCTTAACTGATCTTCTTAAGAAAGATAGCTTTTTGTGGTCTAATACAGCTTTGGAGGCCTTCAATGCTCTTAAAGCTGCACTGATTCAGCCACTTGTATTGGCTCTTCCCAACTTCTCAAAACCCTTCACCATTGAGTGTGATGCCTCTAGTATTGGTATTGGTGCTGTCTTGATGTAAGATAATAGGCACATAGCCTTCCACAGCCAAGTTTTGAAAGGTACGTACCAGTATTTGTCTACCTATGAGACTGAGCTCCTAGTTTTAGCACTGCTGTCAAAAAGTGGAGACCATATTTTGTGGGCAAACCCTTCATTGTTAAGACTGACCATCAGAGCTTAAAATATTTGTTGGAGCAAAGGATTACTACACCAGCTCAGCAAAAATGGCTTGCTAAACTCTTGGGATATGCGTTTGTGGTTGAATACAAGAAGGGTGTGGACAACAAAGTGGCTGATGCACTTTCTAGGAAGTCTAATCTTGTTCCTGAGGACTTACAGCTGCCTCTTCTATAGAAAACAAGTTGTTTGTTCCTTTTCTTAGTTCCTGATCCCACATGGTTGGTTGTTCTCAAGGATAGTTACTCTTAAGATCCTTCTGTTTAGCAACTTATTTCTTCAATTCAATCTGGTGCTCCTCCCAAAGGTTTTACCTTTCAAAATGATTTGATTTTTTACAAAGGTAGATTCTTCTTGGGACGTATGTGCCCCTTCAAGTCATAGGTTTTGCAATTGGTTCATAGTAGTCCTGTAGCTGGCCATTCTGATTGTTTAAAGTCCTTTCAGAGAGCTAAGAGGGAGTTCTATGGCATGGTATAAAGACTGATTTGAAGAAATTTATTAAGGAGTGTGATGTCTGTCAGAGAATTAAGTCTAAGACATCTGCGCTAGCTAGTTTGCTGTAACCATTAGCCATTCCTAATACTGCATGGGCTAATGTGAGCTTAGATTTTGTTGAAGGACTTCCTAAGTCTCAAGGGTTTGAGGTGATCCTAGTTATGGTGGGTTGGTTAAACAAGTATGCCCATTTCGTGCCTTTGTCTCACCCTTACATTACTGCTAAGGTTGCTGCCTTATACATCCAATACATATTCAAACTCTATGGCATGCCTGCCTCTATTGTGAGTGATTGAGATGCAACTTTCACTTCATTATTCTGGTTTAAGTTGTTCAAATTGCAGGGTACAGTGTTGGCCATGTCTATAACTTATCATCCTTAGTCAGATGGTCAAACTAAGGTGGTCAACAAATGCTTGGAGTAGCACTTTAGAGCTTTTACTAGTGACAGACCAACTAAATGGGCTAAATGGTTGCCACTTGTAGAGTTTTGGTTCAATTCTAACTTCCATACTAGCCTTAAGATGTCACCATTTGAAGTTTTGTATGGCTTCCCTCCTCCAAAGTTGCAGAGTTACATTCCTGGCACAACTAGATGCCTTGGATTCTATTTTGAGCTAAAGGGAGGAAGTTTTGTCTATTCTTAAGGGCCATCTTCAGTTGCTCAAGAGAGGATGAAGTCTTAAGCTAATAAGCATAGGCAGAATAGATCTTTTGTGGTGGGTGATTGGGTTTACTTGAGGCTACAGTCTTATAGACAGAAAACTTTGGCTTATAAAGGGTAGTGGAAGTTGTTTCCAAGGTATTTTGGTCCTTTCAAGGTGATACAGAAGGTTGGTTATGTGTCTTACAAGTTGGATTTACCTCCTGAGTCCAAAATTCATCTTATTTTCCATGTATCTTGTTTGAAGTTGAAGCTAGGTCAACATGTCACACCTCTACCAACTCTGCCACTTGTAGATGATGAAGGGTAGGTTGCCATTGAGCCCATTGTTGTGCTGCAGACCAGGACCAAAATCTTGAGGACTTGGGATGTCACTGAAGTTCTGGTGCAGTGGCTAGGATGACACTGAAGATGCCACTTGGGAGTCTTTGGATTGTTTGCATTCCAGGTTTCCTCACCTTGTGGGCATGGTGTTTTAAATGGGGAAGGTTATGTAAGGCACCTATATTCTTGTATTGTATATGGACTATTGTATTGTGTTGAGGTGACGCTTGTACCATTGTATAGTAGCATGAGCTGTAGGATGTACCATTGTACTGTGGTATGTGTTGTAGGGTGGTATTGCTGGAAGGTAGTTAATGTTGTTGCTGGAAGGTAGTTAGTGGTGCTACTGTTAGAGGTGATCCGGGTAGTTAGTTAGGATGTGAGATGTGTATATAGTGGGCAAGCATTGTATCTGTTGGACATAAGTATATTACTCTGAATGATGATACTTCCTTTCATTTCTCTCTCTCTCTCTGTTCCTTTAATATTTTCCATCACTTTCTTAGCTATGGAGGCCTAGGTCCCCTTGAAGTGACCTACCCTAAACTCTAATTCCCTCAAAGTCTCTATCATGTGAGTACTATTGAGGAGTGATTGTGTAAAATAAAATAAGTTGATTGATTTTTAAGCTGAAAGTATTGTAGCCCAAAAAAAAAAAAAAAGGTAGAGAGAGAACCACAATGAAAAAAAAAGTACGTGACATCTTGAGAAAAATCACAGCGCTAGATCCACATTTAGTTAATTGTATTTACTTTTTGACCAAAAACATAATAATGAGGCTCACAGAAACAAACTTCTTTATTGTGGGGCCTATATGAGACTTGCAAATAGTAAAAATAAAAAATTAGCTATAAGTTGACATATAGTCTAATCCTAAACGCAAACACTTTCAACAAATGTGTTAAGTTATTAGTGCATTAGTAGTTGGGGGTGTGAAACTCCTAAATGACTATTTTAGAATCCCCAAACACCAAAAAATCCTCAACATTTCGGTGTCTATAGCTAAAAAATGATAGACACTAGCTACATTAAAGTTGTATAAGTAAACTATTGGTGTAACAACTTCTTATCTTATATTTTTTTGTTATATATTCTTTTTTTCTCTCTTTTTCCTCTCCTCTCTCTCTCTCTCTCTCTCTCTCTCTCTCTCAGATCACTTGTCACTCTCACTACTCTGCCCTTTCTTGCCTTCCTTTCTAGCACTATTAAATTAGTTGTGGGTGAGATCGGGACATGGGCTGGGTGGTTGAAATCAGGCTAGTGATGGTTGGGTTGCAGTGGTGACGTTTTTAGGTTTTCGATGGTTTGTTGTGGCTGAGTTTCTTCTTTCTTTTTGTTATGGGGTTTATTTTAGAATGAGTTTTGATGGATGTGGTTGCTATGGTAGTAGGTTTTGATAGAGGCATTGGCTAGTTTTAATGGAGGTGGTGGCTAGTTTTGATTGTGGAGAGAGAGAGAGAGAGAGAGAGAGAGAGAGATGGTGAGGAAGAGAGAGAAAGGGAGAGTTAAATGAATAAAAAAATTGAATTGTGTTGGGTATGATGAGAAAATAAGGCCTCGCTTAGGAGGAGGAAATGGAATGGAATTGAAAGGAATAAAAAGAATCATTTTAGAATATTCTTCAATTCCCTTATTTGGGAGTTTTAATGGAGGGAATGGAAAATCCATTCTCTTATTTGGAAGTTTAAGTGGGAGGGAATGGAATGGGTATGAGAGAACACTCATTCCTTTCTATTCCCTTAAAACCTCAAATTTTCATTCCCCCCGAAATTGGGAGGAATGGGAGGGAATGGAATTAGATTTAGGCTCCGCTTGGGAGTTCATAAGGGAAGAGAATGGAATGGAATGGAATGATCATAAGGGAATGGAAAAGAATGGAATTAAATGGAATGTATTTAAGTAAGAGTAAAGAATGGAATGGAATGGAATTAAGTAACCTTGATTGGATGTTTTAAAATAAATGAATGGAAATGAATGAAAATTAATTGAATATAAGTAATCTTATTTGAGAGTAGCATGGAGGGAATGGAATGGAATCATTTTATGACAATATTACTATTAGACTCCTATTTTAAAATAAAGAGTTGAATATATAGGAGTATTTTGGGAGTTTTAGTAAAAAAAATCATTAAATCTAATTCCACTTCCTCCCATTTCTCCTAATTTCAGGAGTAATAAAAATTTGAGATTTTAAGGGAATAGATAGGAATGAGTGTTCCCTCCTAAACAAGAGAATGAACTTTCCATTCTCTCGATTAAAACTCCTAAATAAGGGAATGGAAGAGTATTCTCAAATGATTCTTTTCATTTATTTCCATTCCATTCCATTCTCTTCTCCTAAGCGATGCCTTAATTATTTTTTTACTAAAACTTCCAAAATACTCCTATATATTCAACTTTTTATTTTAAAATAGGGGTCTAATAGTAATATTGTCATAAAATGATTCCATTCCATTTTTTCCATGCTGCTCCCAAATAAGATTACTTACATTCTATTCATTTTCATTAATTTCCATTCCTTTATTTTAAAACATCCAATCAAGGTTACTTAATTTCATTCCATTTTTTTCCCTTGCTTAAATACATTCCATTCTATTCCATTCCCTTCCCTTATGAACTCCCAAGTGGAGCTTAAGAAATGAGATGTTAGGTGAATTGTAAAATGATGTTTTAAAGAAGATAATTTAATTTTTGGGTTGTTAAAATAGGTTTTTATTTTTTACAAACTTGACTGTGAATGCTGTTATAAATGTATAATGAAAATCATGATAGTGGTGGATTCATGTAAAAGTAATTATGCTCCCACCATAAGTTGACAACTCAACATAGTGTGAAATTGGATGTGTTCGTATGGTTGTTGATAAATTAACATACGTTAAGCATCTCATCTATGGGTGATTGTTACATGTTCGTTCTATAATCAATTTTTTTCTATTTAATTTTTAAATTTTTTTTTAAAATACAAATATATCCTAGAGCTAATTTCAATTTATCCACAAGTGGTCTGAGAGAACCCGTCATTTTTCCTACCTAAGATTAACCCTATTATACAACCATTACTCATCTTATTACTTTCACCATAGATCAATGAAAGGGGTGAAGTTTGGATGATTGGGTTGCAAGGCCTAGGTTGATGATAAAGGCATTGTGTGTAGTGGTCAAGGTTTGGATTAGAATTTTGTTTAGGCTTTTAGGCCATTGTGAATGGCTGTGGCCTGTGGGACTTGGGGTTTTTGGGCTTTCAAGCAATGAGCTTAGAGGGTTTGGGTTGTTGCATGTGACATAGTGTATTGTTATTCAGAGTTTGGTTAAGGTATTTTTTTTTGGAGATAGATAACAGGGAGGTGGAAGAGGTGGGGTTTGAACCATTAACATAAGACACCACAAATAGCATTGCCACTAATATAGGATTTCATAAAAATCCTATAATAAGTCAATTGAATGTGGGTGTTTAGAGAGGAAATGCTAAAACGAAGTAAAAAATTAAAAAAAAAAAAAAAAAACTAATGGAGATTTATTTATTTATTTATTTATGGGGATAAAATGAGTTAATTTTAGGGCATTAAAACTATGTCGTTTTTGGGTGAAATGACCCGAAAAATGTACACACCAAACTAGTGTTTTACTTTTACACTGTCAATAGCATCTCCATCTCCGAGCCACAGAGCAGCGAGCAAGTTCGAAACTCATGTGGGCGGCACTACGATCTCGTTCCTCATCGCTCCATCCATGGAAGCAAGGGATTGCAGTTCCACCGGGGCTCAACCCCACCGCCTTCTATTCTTCGTCTTTCACCACCGCCACCACCAACAAAGCCTTCCTCAGCCTCCAAGAAATCGAGAAGGTTCTCAACGACGTTAGGGCAGACGATGTCAAGGTCTTATCGGTCCCTAATGTGCACGCCGATTGGGCCGACTACGTGGTCCTCGCCACCGGTAGGTCCACCTGGCACGTCAAGAACATCGCTCAAGCCCTTATCCACAAGGCAGGTTCGTCCTCTCTTCTCGCTTTTTTTTTTTTTTTTTTGTTTAAACCCTAATTTTCCGTTTGGTTGCCGAGAAAACAAAATATGATTTTTAAATTTCGGTTAAGATGCAAAGTTGCCAAAAAGTAATGGTAATATTTGGTGATAAGTTAATTTTTTCAGTTATCTATAGGTTTATTATTATTTGGTGATTGAATTAATTTGTATGAGCAGGCTAAGCAGAAGCAGAAAGGAGTGGATCGGAAGGTTCTGCCGAGTGTTGAAGGGCAAGAGGAAGGAAAGTGGATTGTCATTGACTCTGGTCTGTGCTGCTCTTTCTTTCTTGTATTACATTTCACAAATGTTAGTCAGTTTCAAAGTGTTTTGGACTTGTACTTATCAACAAAAAAGAAAAAGAAAAGTGCTTTGGACTTCTTACTAATACTCCTAAAAGTATAGAAAAAATTATCTAGAACATAAATCAGATGGGTTTGAGAGTTCTTTTCCTTGTTATGGTAAATATTAGATGGCAGTGGCTGGTGCTTGATAGGAGTTACTTAGTCCAATGTTCTTATCATATTTGTGTATTGCCTGGTAATATTTTTGTACTTCTAATGACAAAATACATTATCCAAATATCTAGTTGAATCTTTTATTTTTATTTTTTATTTATTTTTTAATCTTGGTTTGTTATCTACAATTATGGTATTTCCTGTATGTGTTTCTAGTTATCAGAAAAAGAAAAAGAAAAGGTGTTTCTAACAGCATGTTTTATAAAATTCTGAATGTAACATCCTTTTTTTTTTTGGATGGGTAAACTTGTATTCTGGTAAAAGGTGTAATCCTTTTATCTTGTTGTTAATGCTGATTTGTTTTTCTTCAGGAAAAATTATTGTTCATGCTCTTGATGAGAAGGCTAGAGAGTACTACAATTTGGAGGGCCTTTGGACCACTGAGACATCTCAAAAGGAACCAAACCTGGTAATTTGAGTTTCTTTATAACTTTCTAAGATGTCATTAGCTTATGTTGAACTGTTCCTCCATACACATACAATATTTGGAATGCTTCACCTTTTTGACAAGAAGATTATAGGCTGTCAGGAAGGAATTAGTAACTTTTTTGAGGAATACTGGGTAAGACTTTCAAGTGAGGGCTTTTTTTTCTTCTTATTTTTGAGAATCTAGTGGGGGATTTTCAGTGTGTATCAAATGGTCGACATCATCTGCCTCTGGCTTAAATAAGTTCTAATAACATTTTTTGAAGGTAAATACTGAAGGCACAATCCCAAGTTAGTCGACGTCACCTGAATTTGGCAGGCTAATTTGACCTCTAAATGCCTATTGATTAGAATCCATCTTAGTGGTTCTGCCCAATCTTCTTACACTAGTGGTCTGCTCTCTTCAATCCAGTGTCTTGTGAAAGGAAGTAAAAAAACAGGAAGGAAGAATTTACTGTCTACATGGCAGAAGATTTCTCTGGCATAGCTGCAATCACGATTCTCCAGCATGGTCAGGCAGATGAATCTTTTGGTGGCACTGGCGGCATAAATGTTGTATGGGGGGAATGGATGTGCAAATCATCTCTTTGGAGGGGATGCATAGCCATCCCAACTGCTTAGTTAGCATTCACCTGTTAGTAATAATTTTGATGATGTTTGCTTGGACAATCTTATAAGACAGCTTCCTCATTCCACATTCTCTTAGCAGTTTTTTTTTTTTGTTGAATTTTATATGCCCTCTTCCCAAACAGCCACAGACGTCTTTGTCACTAACTTGCTGATCTGGGCATTTATTTTGGACGCACAAATTGGACACCTAAGAAAAAGAACACACAATTTAATTACCTTGATTTCTTACGTGCACAATTAAGATTGTTTTTTCATCCAATTTTTCTGTACATTTGAGTATTTTACTTCGTTTCAAACATGGCTTGACAGACAAACAAAAGATTATTTTCACTCTCTGAATATTTTATCAGGGGTTTTGATCCATTTTTTGGTTCCAATTCCCTGATAAAGTTTTGGTTATTTAGTCATGGAATAGTTAAGCTTTTCTTCTTGCAAACCCACCCTGCTGGAGTTCTGCATCTGTTGGTCCCTATGAGTGTTGTTTGTCCTCTTTTAGAAGCCTAGAATTAAAAAAACATTTATCAGTATGTGACTAATTTGCAACGTAAGTAGATTAATATTAATGTAGGTGGAAATCCTTGCTTGATTTATTTATTTGGTGGAAATCTAATGCTTTGCATGTTTTGATTGTCATGTCATTTTTTTAATTGGGAGGTACATGTGCACCTTATGGGTCTTGAACCCAGGACATTATCCTACATCACATTATTCAGGAAAGGGGAAGTGGCCATTGAGCTGGAGCTCATTAGCATTGTCATGGCAAGTTCTTATGGAGGCAAATCTAGTTGCTTCCAGTTCAACTTGTGTTCTGGCCTTAGAAATTGAGAAATTAGAATGCATTCAAATGGCTGCTTCAGGCTGTGGTCCTGTGGAACTCTTGTTATTCAGTTGATTATATAGTAGAATTCGGTGTTATTCAGTTGATTACGTGGTAGAATTCGAAATTGTTCCAGTTCAACACGAGTGATTGGTCTACAAAACAGAGAATTTTTATTTATTTATTATTTTTAATTGCTTTGGCCTTCTCTATCTCGCAGATGGTAAATACTTACCTATATGGTTCCTTGTATGACCTCAATTTTTTTTTATTTGTTCAGGAGTTGGAAAAAGCTTTTGTGAAGATTCGTCCCAAGAACAACTCCAAAAAACCAGTGCAAAAAGTTGCATGATCATTTTTGTCCATATACTGGAGTCGGACCAACTCCACATTGTAAGGCTTATATGCCTGTTCTAAATGCAAACTGTAGATTGTTATCTAATTAAGGTATTTTCTGTAGCTAGTCATGTGCATGCACGCACTTTGAATTTGATTTTCCTTTATCTGTTATATTTGGTTGGAATTTAACAGCAAATGCTCCTGGCTTCTCCTCTGCCACTTGATTTCGTAGCTATGGTTAAATTAGTTTTGCATTTGTCTACGCCATACCAAGGGACAAAGGATGCCGGATGATGCCATTTTTCTCTGTAATGATACCTAATGCTAATACTACCAAGTTTCAGCTCAACTCGATGATTGAAGTATTGTAAACCCTTACAATACATTCTGCTGCGATGGTTTGATCTACTCCCCATGAAAAATGTTGAATTCAGTGCTTTCATATGTACAAATTTTCGTAGTAGTTGGTATATTTGGATAAAAGAATTTAAGGAAAATGATTTGGATTTCAATCCTTTTTTTTTTTGGATGAAAGGATTTTTAGTCTTGATGACTACAATAGAATATGAAATGATTTTCTATTTATGAAATTTATGATGTAGGTATAGATGCCATTTCAAATACCACCAAGGGTGTTTGGTTGAATGGTCACTAGGCCTTAATGTTCGCTTATGCATTGGTAGAACTGGACCGTAATGGTTTTGTGAATCCCCACTAGCCATCCTCTCTTTCCCATAAAAAAAAAAAAAAATTTGTCAGGGCCAGAGGGATGTCTTGTGAAAGGAAGTAAAAAAACAGGAAGGAAGAATTTACTGTCTACATGGCAGAAGATTTCTCTGGCATAGCTGCAATCACGATTCTCCAGCATGGTCAGGCAGATGAATCTTTTGGTGGCACTGGCGGCATAAATGTTGTATGGGGGGAATGGATGTGCAAATCATCTCTTTGGAGGGGATGCATAGCCATCCCAACTGCTTAGTTAGCATTCACCTGTTAGTAATAATTTTGATGATGTTTGCTTGGACAATCTTATAAGACAGCTTCCTCATTCCACATTCTCTTAGCAGTTTTTTTTTTTTGTTGAATTTTATATGCCCTCTTCCCAAACAGCCACAGACGTCTTTGTCACTAACTTGCTGATCTGGGCATTTATTTTGGACGCACAAATTGGACACCTAAGAAAAAGAACACACAATTTAATTACCTTGATTTCTTATGTGCACAATTAAGATTGTTTTTTAATCCAATTTTTCTGTACATTTGAGTATTTTACTTCGTTTCAAACACGGCTTGACAGACAAACAAAAGATTATTTTCACTCTCTGAATATTTTATCAGGGGTATTGATCCATTTTTTGGTTCCAATTCCCTGATAAAGTTTTGGTTATTTAGTCATGAAATAGTTAAGCTTTTCTTCTTGCAAACCCACCCTGCTGGAGCCCTGCATCTGTTGGTCCCTATGAGTGTTGTTTGTCCTCTTTTAGAAGCCTAGAATTAAAAAAACATTTATCAGTATGTGACTAATTTGCAACGTAATTAGATTAATATTAATGTAGGTGGAAATCCTTGCTTTATTTATTTATTTGGTGGAAATCTAATGCTTTGCATGTTTTGATTGTCATGTCATTTTTTCTAATTGGGAGGTACACGTGCACCTTTTGGGTCTTGAACCCAGGACATTGTCCTACATCACATTATTCAGGAAAGGGGAAGTGGCCATTGAGCTGGAGCTCATTAGCATTGTCATGGCAAGTTCTTATGGAGGCAAATCTAGTTGCTTCCAGTTCAACTTGTGTTCTGGCCTTAGAAATTGAGAAATTAGAATGCATTCAAATGGCTGCTTCAGGCTGTGGTCCTGTGGAACTCTTGTTATTCAGTTGATTATGTAGTAGAATTCGGTGTTATTCAGTTGATTACGTGGTAGAATTTGAAATTGTTCTAGTTCAACATGAGTGATTGGTCTACAAAACAGAGAATTTTTATTTATTTATTATTTTTAATTGCTTTGGCCTTCTCTATCTCGCAGATGGTAAAATACTTACCTATATGGTTCCTTGTATGACCTCAATTTTTTTTATTTGTTCAGGAGTTGGAAAAAGCTTTTGTGAAGATTCGTCCCAAGAACAACTCCAAAAAACCAGTGCAAAAAGTTGCATGATCATTTTTGTCCATATACTGGAGTCGGACCAACTCCACATTGTAAGGCTTATATGCCTGTTCTAAATGCAAACTGTAGATTGTTATCTAATTAAGGTATTTTCTGTAGCTAGTCATGTGCATGCACGCACTTTGAATTTGATTTTCCTTTATCTGTTATATTTGGTTGGAATTTAACAGCAAATGCTCCTGGCTTCTCCTCTGCCACTTGATTTCGTAGCTATGGTTAAATTAGTTTTGCATTTGTCTACGCCATACCAAGGGACAAAGGATGCCGGATGATGCCATTTTTCTCTGTAATGATACCTAATGCTAATACTACCAAGTTTCAGCTCAACTCGATGATTAAGTATTGTAAACCCTTACAATACATTCTGCTGCGATGGTTTGATCTACTCCCCATGAAAAATGTTGAATTCAATGCTTTCATATGTACAAATTTTCGTAGTAGTTGGTATATTTGGATAAAAGACTTTAAGGAAAATTATTTGGATTTCAATCTTTTTTTTTTTTTTGATGAAAGGATTTTTAGTCTTGATGACTAGAATAGAATATGAAATGATTTTCTATTTATGAAATTTATGAAGGAATTTGAGCTTTATCAATAAGTGGATTAAAAGTGATTAGGTACAGATGCCATTTCAAATACCACCAAGGGTGTTTGGTTGAATGGTCGCTAGGCCTTCTAAGTGATTTGGTGAAACATCGGCTTTAATGTTCACTTATGCGTTGGTAGAACTGGACCGTAATGGTTTTGTGAATCCCCACTAGCCATCCTCTCTTTCCCATCAAAAAAAAAAAAAATTTGTCAGGGCCAGAGGGGCCTGGGCCCGCTTGAGCCCCTTGGGAGTTGGGTCCATCTTTGATCTAAGAAGGTCAATAATTAATTAAAAACTAATATTTTTTTTTTCCTTAGAGCTAGAGGGGCCTGGGCCCGCTTGAACCCCTTGGGTCCATCTTTGATCTAAGAAGGCCCATAAATAATTAAAAACTTAGGTTATATAGTGTTTATATATAAATAGATTATAGATTAGAAATATAGATAAGTCAATGACCGACGAAAAATGTTATACAAAATTTTTATGATATTTATTTTAGATATTTGAATTAAAGTTAGCCACGAGGCTTGTATGAGTACTTTGTCATGGAATATGGGTCTTTAATTTGCTACTACCAAAAATATCTATATGAAAGCTTTCTTCTTTTGGCAAATTGGGTTTCGTTTAATTTTAGAATTGTTGAGTTTATACTAATGATGAACATGTTCCGTTAAGGCGGTGGGGTTCTCCTATAAGTTGACAAGTAGTAGTATTGGTGTGGTTACCGCCTTTTTTCTCAAAGTTTTTCCTAAGCCGTGTAGGTTTTGGTCTTTGTTACTTTCTCGGATTCGAAACCAATTTGGATTCTTAAATACTAGACGCAACCCTAGAATATATATCTCTGTATATTGCTTCAAAGCTTTCTGCACAATACACATGGTTTTAAGTTTTCTCTAGTTTTCTCAAGCTTGCATCAATGGGTAAAATCAAGGCAACGAGGAAATCTGAATACAAGAGAACAAGTTACAAGAGAATTCCTTATTCTTCGTCCATTAAATCTTCTCTTCCAAAGGATTTGTGGACAGAAGTTCTTGGTCATGTTGCCTCAACATCGTTGGCTGACCTATTCAATGTCAAATTGAGCTGCAAAGATTTTTCGGAGTTGGCAGAGGATTTTTATATCTTTCAACAGGCATCACTCAAGAAAATTCCAACAAATCCTTTTTGTTTGAGAGAGGAAGCATTATCGTTTTTAAAACTTTGTTTGAATTTTGGAAATCCTGAGTCCTTATTTAGACAAGGAGTGATTGATTATTTTAGTTTGGGGAGGATAAAGTCAGGGCTTGAGTACTTGAAAAGAGCGGCTGATAAAGGACACCTAGAAGCAACATACGTGTATGGGATAATTCTACTATGTTCTGAAGGTGAATTGAAGCAAGAGGGTTTAAGGATTCTATCTTCTTTGAAAAGGTCAAACTCAGGTGGCTTGAAAGAATGCCGAAAGAGAACGAAGACTGTGATGCAAAGTGGTTTTTGGGTTAGAAATTTTATTGTTAGACAACAAGTAATGTGTTGCCGTGAAAAACCATGCCAAGTTCTAAAAAGGAATAGTGGATGGGAACAAATTGACATTGAGTTAGATGCAGATGATGATGCTCTTTGCGACGCTTGTAGCTGCAATTATGAAGTTAAATGGTTTTCTAATATTTTACCTGGAAAAAGAAAGAGGATGAGAATCAATTGGCTGAATTAGATGCAGATGACCATGATCTTTGTGAAGTTGGTAGTTAACTATTAGCAGCTTTTTCTTTTATTATTATTATTATTATTATTAGGTACATTACGAGATATTTTAGTATTCTGTCACTTCTATAATGTAATGAGAACCTTTTACTATTATTATTATTATTTGTTTAATAAAGTGGTAATTGGCGTTTTTTTTCACTCTTTTGCCCTTTTTTTTTCTTGTATGTAAAAAATACTTATTTGTATGGTACCCTATATGTCATTATCTTTTTAATTTGTTTAGCAGTTGCAAAAAGCTTATTGTGAAGATTTGTCACAAGAACAACTCCAAAGAACCATCAAAAGTCGCATGATTATTTTTGTCCATATGATGCAGTTTATAGTCATAGTAGTTTCTACATCATAAGGCTTTTATGCATGCTCTAAATGTAAACGGACCTCTGGCTGTTATTTGGTTGGAAACTGTTAAATCTCCACCTGTGCTTCTTCTGAGCTTGTGGAGGTGGCTTTCTATACCTATTGCTGAAGCTCATCAAAAGGTCTATGATAGAGGGAAAAGTAAGAAGTTTTTGTTGCTTGCAACAGATTAATTAGCAGAAAGGACAACCAATAAACTATGAAAATCAGCAAATACCCCTGGCTTCTCCTCTGCCAGTTGATTTTAATTTGCAGCTATGGTTAAATTAGTTCTGCATTAATCAATGCGATCCTAGGGGTCAAAGGATGCCAGATAATGTCATTTTACTCTCTAGTGATTCCTAACGCTAATACTACACGTTGTTAGCTTAACCCAATAATTGAAGTATACCTATTGATACATTCTGCCCCATGAAATTTGTTAAATTCAGTGCTTGCACTTGCACAATTTTCTTTATACTTTGTTTGTATGCATAAATGAATTTAAGGAAAATTATTTTGATTTTAATTTTTAGTTTAAATTACTTAAATATAATATATAAAAAAAAGAATTTTTTTCTATTTTGAATGAATTTGAGCTTCATTAATACATGGATTAAAAATGATTGGGAATAAGATGTCATTTCAAACCTATAACATTATTAGTGTTATTTTTTAACAAAATTTCATTCTTGTGATGCACGTCTTAATTAAGAACCATATGTAAATAATTTCTTTTTTCAATAATATATTTAAAGTTGAATAATAAAATAGCGAGTAAAAATAAAGAACAAAAATTACATGATGAATGCATATCACATAGCAAAATCATGTCATACAACTTGCAATACTTAAATTTAGTTTAAGCACAACATTTAAGGTCTAACTTTTCTTATTAAGAACCATATGCAAATAAAAAAAATTCAATAATATATTTAAAGTTGAATAAGAAAATGGTGAATAAAAATAAAGAACACACATTACATGATGAATGCATATCACATAACAAAATCATGTCATGCAACTTGCAATACTTTTGCACAAAAAAAACTTGCAATGCTTAAATTTAGTTTAAGCACAACATTTAAGACCTAACTTTTCTCATTAAAATTAAAATTTATGGTAAACTATTACTTAATATAAAATAAATAATGGAATTTATTTTAAATTTCTAGAAACTCTTGATAATAAGATTTTAAACTTAGAAGAATAGGTTTGACCACAACTTATTTATAAATTTTGTTAGTTTTAGTTAATGGTGACTCATTGAGGGTGCAGATTAAAACGATTTAAAAAGTTCATGGTTTTAATTGAAATTTTTTAAAATTTAGAGTATAATTTTGAAATCATCTCAAATTCTATTAGCATTATGTAATTACTTAAGTCCTTAATAATAAAGAGTAGTTGCTTGAATGAAAAAGTACAACCATTTATGCACAACCGTACCTTCTAAGACCTAAATTTTATTACATATTACACTAGTCGTTAACCTATGTAATTTCAACAATTTTTTTTTTAATTTTATATATCACATATATTTAATTAATAAGTGCTAAAAAAAATTCAAATAAGAGAGAATTTATAGAAAAAAGCATCCCTAATTTAATTAGAATTTTTTTAGAGAAGATCTAATCTAATTTAATTAGGAATTTTTTGGTACTAGTTGTTGGCGGTCTGATCGCCAGAGCCACCTTTCTAGAGGTGGTTGTTAGCAGTCCAGTCACCGAAGATGATGTTTTAGTGGTAGTTTGGTCGCCGAAGCCACCGTTCGGCTATTGGTTTTGGCAATTTGGTTGTTGGACCTTCAGCATCAGCGGCTTTGATGGTTGAGCCATCAGTTTTGGAGGTTTGCTTGAAAATTTTACACGTCACACTAAACACTTGAAAATATTTTAAGTTTCAAATTATTACACTTGAAAATGTTTTAAGTTTCAAATTATTTCTCTTCAAAACAATATGGAGCGTAAGTATTAAATTACTTAAATAATAAGGCTTTAAAAAAAATTGTCTCGTTGAATACTTTGGTTTATATTATTAAGTTTCTTACCAAAAATAAATTTGATTTGTATGATCAATTTCATTGTAATTTTAAATATAATGTTATATAAATGTGAGACAAAGTGGATTAACACGAGTAAAGTCTACGAATCGAGGTGAGGCGGAATAGAGAAGAGGTTAGACAACTTGCCTTGACATGTAGGGTAGGACAAGGCGAGGAAGAGCAAGGACAAAGCACCTATGATTCGGCTTGCTTCTCTTTATTGCCATCCCTAAGGGCTTGTTTGGTTAAAAAAAAAATGGTCACTCATTATTCAATTTTCGTCACTTATCATTTATTACTCATCACTCAAAATACCCCAATTCCTTACACCCTACCCGTTTGGCACCATCACTCACTTGTCATCGCTCAATATTTTTCAACTATTTGTGGGCCTCATACCTATCACTTGGTGCAGCTTTTACTTTTTTTTTTTCCTTTTAACCCCTAATACCCAAACTCACCAAACCTAGGGGAAAAAAAAAAAAAAAAAAAAACTCACCAAACCTAGTGAGAAGAAAAAAAAAAGTCAAAAGTTGCAGCTAACTTGACTAGTGAGTCCTTCAATATATGTTTAATTACGAAAATACCATTGAAAACAGAGTTATGGAAACTAAAAACACCTAAAATGTGTTTTCAATTTCTATAACTTATCACTAAAAAATCAGTGAATTGAGTGATAGAAACAATGATCCAAAACTCATCCAAATAAGTGCTCATCTATAGGGCTCACATGATTTGGATGATGAAAATAAAAAACTGAGTGATATCACTCAAAACTCACTACATCCAAACAAGCTCTAAATTTTCGGTATCCAAAAGCCACATGCTTCTTGTTTCATGAAATTGGTTCCGCTCTCATTGCGGAGAAGTTTTGTTTCCAAATAAAACGGTAACGTTTCACTGAGTATGTCGTACTTTGGTAAAGTGGATCAACTAATTTTCCACCCAAAAAAACTACAAAACCCACCAACAAAGACACACAGAATATGACCATTTTACCCCTACACCGAAACTACAGGTGTCACATAATCAATTAATCTCGAACTGGGGTGCATGGTAATTAAACAAAAAAACTAGCCCCACAAATCTGATCTGTCAGCTTCAATTCAAAGAGTCCCCCTACAACTTCGTTTCCTTCGCCCACTTCATCGCTCTCCGGAGCTTCCAAAGCATTTGCTTTGTGTTTTTGCTTTATAAAACCAACAAAGCACAACGCTTTTTTTTGCTTTGAGTTTCATTTCTGGCTACACTCTTCTTCGCTTCTCATTCTTCTTCTTCTTCTTCTTCTAGACTTTTCGGAGCTGCCATGGCTTCTATCGCCGGATCCAATGTCGTTGCCTTCAAATCCGCCGCCAAATTCGGCGGTTCCGTTGATTGTAATAAATTCGCTCATCAGTTTCGGCAATGGTCTCCGGTTTGCGGCGGAGTCGGATCGGGTCAGGCCCGGACTCGCATCGGCGGCCTCCACTGCACATCGAAAAGCTCGTTTTCTTCGTCTGGTAAAAAGCTGATTTTTGATTCATTTTTTTTTCTCTCTTACTGTGCATCGTATTATTTGTATTCATAAATGAGTAGTTAGGGATTTTTTCTTCGCATCGATTAATTGAAAGTGAACTCTCTTTTATGCTAAAATACACTTTTCCATTAAAAATTCGTTTAAGTTATCAAATTTGTGCTCAACATAAGGACGAAATTGATATGTTTTTCAAATTTCAAATTATAAGTTTTTGAAATTTGAAGGGAAGAAAATTGAATTTCAATTAAATTTCTGGCCCATATGCGTGTCAGAAATCAAGTTACACCATGGTGTGACTCTTGCTTAATGTTACACTTTATATTAATATTTTTGAAAATCCCACCGATAGATTATATATATTCTCTATGATTTTTATAGGTGTTTCAAATGTCACTTTGATTTGATGTTATTTACTATTTGATTCATAAATCCATATTTTATAAACCTTTGATCAGTAGGGTATAAGGAGAAAATAGAATCCAATAGTATAATTAAAAAAATAAAAATAAAAATCCAATTGGAAGTTATTGACTCGTGTCATTTTGATAAAGACGAGGAGTAATTTGAATCAAACTCATTTATGTTATGATTATTGTTATTGGGGCTTTACCATAGTGAGGAATTTACCATGTATGGTAGCAATGAGTGAGATTTTCAAAGAATTATAATGATAAATGCAGGAGTAAGGGCTCAGGTTGCCACACTTGAACAAGCAAGCACTGGAGTAGCCCAAAATGTGGAAGCTCCTGTGGTTATTGTGACTGGTGCTTCTAGAGGCATCGGTAGAGCAATTGCATTGTCATTGGGAAAAGCCGGTTGTAAGGTTAGTGGTCGGATGATAAAACGTGTTTGCTTATGAATAGAAATGTACAATTTTTTTTTACTAAACAATGCAATCTGAATTTGAGTGGTTGATCAGATATTTTTGCTAGAAATTGCGTTGGTTGATGGGTTTACTGAACTTAAGCTCTGTGTTTCTCTTATTAATTTGATTCGTGTACTATGTCATGTTTTTGTTCTGTATAATGGGATGAACCCCAATTAATATTTCCCATTCATGATTGTGTATTTGCGATACAAGATGTCTTCTTGAGGTGGGATATGTTTTCCGATTCATCTTTTCATCTCATCAGTGATGATTGCGGTTTTTTGTTGTGCTACACAGGTCCTTGTTAATTACGCAAGGTCATCAAAGGAAGCTGAGGAAGTCTCCAAAGAGGTGGATGGTTGCATCTATTCAATACACTATTGTCTTGTCTCATTGGTAGTTTATACTGTACTATAGATTTCACTGGTGATAGTTTATTTGGCTATTCGCAGATTGAGGCAAATGGTGGACAAGCCTTGACTTTTGGAGGGGATGTTTCGAAAGAAGAAGATGTTGAAGCAATGATTAAAACTGTAAGCAAATGTAATCTCTGCTAAGTGATGAGTTAGTTTGATGCTTCTTGTGGTAAGCTTAATGAATTTTCACATCTGCAGGCAGTTGATGCATGGGGTACTGTTGATGTTTTGATAAACAATGCAGGTGAGTAAATGTGACCTGCCTATCATAATATCAATTTTTTTTGCTCTCGCAAACTTATCGACTCCGCTTGCAGGAATAACTCGGGATACTTTATTGATGAGAATGAAGAAATCTCAGTGGCAGGAGGTTATTGATCTGAATCTCACAGGTGTATTTCTCTGTACACAGGTATGTATGTCAGATGTTTTGTTTTCTACAGAAGTCCATTGTCTGATCTATCCTATTTGAAACTGATCCTAATTGAAACTGATTCAATTTACTCTTTGTAGGCAGCAGCAAAAATTATGATGAAGAAAAAAAAGGTAACATGGCATTGCCATCTCAAAATTCTTATTCTTTTGGTTCTGTGTCATTTGTGCTGGGATGAATTAGAGTCGCCACAAAGTTTACTTCTCTCGTAGTATTTGGAATCCCTTTCTTGGATTATAATGGAGATGGAGTGTGGCATATTGGCTTACTGTAATTTATCATAAACACGGCATGGTTACTATCTCTATAATCTCTATCCTTGAAACGTGGAGTATATCTCCAATAAAGTTAAAAAAACTGCAAGACTTCCCCCACCCCCAAAGGAAAATTGTGCTTTGTTGCCCTATATCCTGATGTTAGAAGAAAAAGCAAATTTCAGTTGCTTAGGCTCCAGATGCTCTCAACTCTCTGAGAGCTGACTATGCCTATAAAAGGATAAATAAAATAAAATAAAAATTCTGCTGTACATGTGACATCATTTTTATATTTTTTTTGGTTGTAGGGAAGGATAGTCAATATAGCATCAGTTGTTGGTCTGGTTGGCAACGTAGGCCAAGCCAACTACAGTGCTGCAAAAGCAGGGGTAATCGGCTTGACAAAGTCCGTTGCTAAGGAATATTCAAGCAGAAATATCAACGTGAGTTCTTAGAAATTTGTGTCCTTTTGTTTTAGTTATGTCAGACATCCTAAGATATAGCTTGGACGAGTTGATGGAAAACAGTAATGATTAAAGAATTTCCTTTCAGGTTAATGCTGTTGCCCCAGGGTTCATTGCATCTGACATGACATCCAAGCTAGGGGAAGACATTGAGAAGAAAATTTTGGAGACCATCCCATTAGGTGAGACTGTAAGAAAAACTTTATTTCATGATACCTAAGAGTGCTAGAAAGTGCTACATTAGAGGAGATTGTCAAGTATGATAATAGAACTTGTCTTGTTAAGATTCTAAGCATTGTTGTTATTCTACCATGTGGATTCAGGAAGGTATGGCCAACCAGAAGAAGTTGCTGGACTGGTGGAGTTCTTGGCCATTAATCCTGCGGCCAGTTATATCACCGGACAGGTTCAGAGCTATAGTTTATTTTAATACTGTTTCACATACTTGACTCTTTCTTAAAAGGAGTTGTTAGCCCTACCAGTGGCTGCAATTTATTGGTTAAAGGCATGGATCACAGAGAACCTGATACTGTTGTCTTGACCAATTTCCTGTCCCAACTTATGGGGCATAAAGGCTCAGTATGATGAGTCAAGTCTTTGTTTCTGTCTCTTCTTTCTTTTGCAGTTATCACTCCTCCCATCTTTCCCTATTTTTCACCAGTTTGGTGCTCAGTTAGACCATTATTGCTGCCTTGCAGGTATTCACCATTGATGGAGGGATGGTGATGTAGGTTGCTATCCACTCAGCCTGATTAAACTCCAAGCAGAGCTTTTGAGCTCCACCATTCAGACCAGTGGCACTGGAATCACAAAATTCAATTGCATATGCCAGTTTTTGTGAGAGCTCATGCTATAGTTGTGTTTTAAAATTTAATACTCTAGCAAGTTTTGATAGAATTTTAATTAAGCATGTTAATCAAAACCAGATAAGTTGTGTGTAACACTTTCTTTTCGGCTGTGTTTTTCAATGTGGAAATGCAGTTTTTTAAACATACTGCTGTTGTTTCCAACTCCTCTCTCTCTCTCTCTCCACACCTCTTTTCTTTCTTTTTGGGGTAACAGTAATTCAGTGTGCATTATCTGGAACAGGGTTATTATGTGTGCAAAAATAGGCCTATACTAAGAAGTTGGGTTAAATTACTAAGTTTAGGAATTTTTGTCTCTAATGTTTAGTTGTTTACATATTACTTTGATTTGGGTCATTCCATCTGTGCCCGTTTATGGAACTATTGGATAGCATGAAATTGGCAAAATATTAATGGGGAATGAATGGTTTACCTTTTGAAAATTCGAGTGATTTAAGATGTGAGCTTTTTAAATTTGAGGAACCTAAATTGAATTTATCCCATATTTCTAGGACTAAAAGTATAATTTACCGAAATAATAAAAAGGAAAGTAGATGACATCCTACCAAACAAGTATAAAAAAGGGGACGAGAGTAAGTTGCGGCTAATCAAAGCTGCATTTTAACATAAAAAAAGCTGCACTATTAGTGGTTGATATCTTTTTAATGGGTTATTGGTTGTGTGTTGTGAGGAATGATAACAATTTGCATATTGTGGCCCCACTAGTCCCTCTGTACTGATTGTTTTGTTCTGTTTGTTTGTTTTGCTTAGGCCATATCTCTGTACCGATTGTAGTTGTTAAGAAAGATGACATGGATATATATATATATATATATATCCTACTAAATAGGTGTCCAATGCTGGAGTGTATAGAGTGTTAAACTAAAAAAGTTGGTTTTGGTGGAGCAATAAGTCTAGAGAGTAGAGTCACAAATAATTTTCAGAAAATATTTCACGATGGTGTCGGCAGACTATAACCATAAATAGTAGATGATAAAGACATGAGTTTAGATGGAAACTAATAAATTTGTTAATGTTGTGAAAAATGTTGTGTATGTAACATTGCTTTTTGATGGAATCTAATAGTATAGAGTGTAAAGTAAAATAGTTGAATCTGGTAGAGATGATATCTCATCAATGAAGTCAAAAGTGAGTACACTAATAGTTCAATTAGAACAACAAATTCAAAAAATCTAAAAAGAGAGAATATTTTAGGCCTTCAAATTGGGGTAGGTCTTTTAAAGCAAATTTAAAAAAAAAAAAAAATCTGAAAAAAGAGAAAATATTTTAGGCCTTCAAATTAGGGTAGGTCTTTTAAAGCAAATTTAAAAGAGTGCAAAGATGGAATTTTGCATAAGAATTTTGTAAGGACAAGAAAATCAGGTGGCCTAAACCAACTTAGAATAGTGAAATTGGTACTACCCAGTTAGGCCCAAACCAATACATATTTGTAAAGAAAGTGGGATAAAACAAGTAGGGTATAGCTTGAGAATTCAGACAAAGAAGGAATAAGCGAAAGTCAAAGATTAAGTATATAAAAGGTTCTTTACAAGCTCGCTCGAGGACGATGTTCTTACGCAAGGAGATACCCTGTTCTCTCTCTTTTTCTCTATCACTGTTCTCATTCTAATCTCTTCTTTCTTTGATTTTTTCTCCCCCCCCCCATTTTTCCCCCCCCCCCCCCCTCATCTGGAAATCCTCTTTCTTTATATACTCCTAAGCTTATTGCATCCTAGCACTCCATCTACAATCCTCCAGACTCTCCTTAGGACACTTGTCCTTTTAAACTTCTATTGAAGGTGGTAGAAGGAGCTGCTTAACTGTGAATCCTACTGTTTAGATCACTTCCTCATCAATGCAGCTGATAAAACTGTTGCCAGTCATTTAACGTGGAGGTAGTAGGTGAGCTTTCACTAGAAACTTCCTTCATCTACCTTGACTCTCTCTCTGAACACCAGTCTCTCCATTCGGACTTCTAGGAAGTATTTTGTCCCTTCTCCTCCTATCCTCGGGTGAATCCCCTTCTTAGGCTTAGAATGCTTTTATAATGATAATCGCAGCTTGTTGTATCCTTCCTTGGTCCTCGGGTCCTCACAAGTTTTATTATTATTATTTCAATTACATCAACCTATTTTGAGATTTTACAAAATGATGTTCCCTTGCAGCTATAGATGAAATAATACTTTCCTTTATGTTTGCATAAATGTAATAGATTAGTTCATGCTTTCTCACGCCGTGACTTTCTTGATGGAATATTTCATTTTAGAAAAATTTTCATATTTTAATGAAGAGTGTAATTGGTACAAACCTTAAGGTGAAGAGTAATTTTTGTCTATAATTTTGGTTAGGAATATTTTTTTAAAATGTATTTTGTTAAGGAAATCATAGTGTGAGTCTGTGAAAGAGGATATAATTAATTTGTTGCAATTATATAAACCTTTTATGGGAAGGGTTAGAGTAGAGGATAAGTCAACCCAATTATATCACAAATAGATATGGTTGGAGCAAGCGAGTGGCAGATCCTACGGGAGAGTGTCATTTCATACAATAATATGCTAGTTGTAGTTCCGTGTGTTGCACGGTTCTATCAATAAACTTGTATAATATATAATTTGATTTGAGAAGCATTAGGTAAATGAATATTAACTACTACATAATTTTAAAATTCTCATATAATGTATAGACGATCTTATAATGAAATTTGTAATTATTTGTAACAAAGTGTTTGAATTGGAATTGTAAGAGAAGCAATTTGTATAAATTTGATAAAAAAAAAAAAATTTGCGAAGTCCTACAAACACCAAGGGCAGGCACCATTTGAATTAATATAAATATATATATATATATTAATTTCAGCAATTATAATGATATAATTAAATCTAGAATTAGGCTATATAATAAAAAGTAGATCATATTATCATAAATACCAGTAAAAAGAATTACAGTATGAGATTATATTCAATAAGGACGTGATGTAAAAGCCTATGTTTGTGCCATCTAATAATATTGTGCCACATCAATTTTTTTAAAATAATTGCACATAAAATATTAAATTGTAATATACACAATTACTATCTATTTCAATAGATTAAAACCCTAAGCTAAACTTCATCTAAAACCAATACACCTTGGTAAGCTGCCGAGAACCAATCATTCTCAATCAAGAAAGCATCAAGCAAATGACCCACATGGGTGTGTGTTTGTTATTTTAAAAAAAATCCTCAAAGATTCAATTGAAGTGCAGATTGTGGTGACTTGGGAAAATGAGCAAATGAGCCTTTGTTAAACTTGATGTGTTTGAAGTCCTATTTCAATAGAGACAACTGATGCACCTTTGAGTGAAAATCATGATTGCTTTGCCATTTGTACTGATGAAATCACTTGATCAAGATTGGCTTGCACGAAGACCTTGAAGCTTGGTTGAGAATGATTGGTTCTCAGCAACTTCCCAAGGTATATTGGTTCTAGAGGAAGTTCAGTTTAGGGTTTTAATCTACTAAAATAGATAGTAATTGTGTACATTACGGCTTAATATTTTATGTGCAATTATTTTTAAAAATCTTACGTGGCACAATATTATTGGATGGCGTAAACATAGGCTTTTACATCACGTTCTTATTGATTTAATCTCTTAAAGTATTACCACCAGCTTATAAAAGAAAGAAAAGTTGTGATTTTTGTAATGATTAGTTTTTAATAATGGTATACCTACTTGAAAACAATTCATCATGTCTAGAGTTAGAATTAGAATGTTTGAAAAGTAATTCAAAATGCACAACCCATAAAGATATATCATACATAAGGTGCAGATGAATAATACTAATAAGAGGGCAAAATTTGCCAAACAGTATAATTCTGAAAACATTTTAGTTGGATGGCATGCGTTTAAAGTTAATTAGTTAGTTGGATTGTTTTTTGAAGTCGAGTAGAGCAAAATTGACTTTCAGTGGAAGTCGAGTTTACTATACTCGACTTCCTACTGAAAAAGGATTAAAAAAGAGAGGAAAAAGTGATTTTGGTTGGAAGACGAGTTTACTATAATCGATTTTGGCTAGAAGTCGAGTTTCTTGAAATTGACTTCCAAAAAACAGTCTACTTAACTAATTAACTTTGAACGCATGCCATCCGCCTAAAATTTTTCCAGAATTGTACTGTTTGACAAATTTTGCCCTAATAAGAGGGTATAATAGTGAAACTCATACTTTAAAACAATATGAAGTATAAACTCTCATTACTCCTTGGTTTCTCAAAAAAAAAAAAAAAAAAAAAAATTACCCCTTAGAACTGCGAGGTATTAGCAGTATCTAGGCCAAGTTTACACGAAATTGATGCACTCATGTAGATAGATCAAGCTTACTCCTTTATTCGTCGTTTCAACTAATCTGCCAATGAAAGAGGAGCACGCTTTACATTATTGGAATGTCACAGTTAAACCACAAATCTTTAAAAGAAACTCTTCATTTCAAAAATATCTATTTCCTTCATAGTCAACCACAAAAATAATATGGAAGTTGAATTTACATTTGCTAACAAAATGAAATTCTTTTTTTAAATTATTATTTCTTGAATAAATTCCAAGATATTTAAATCAAATTTATTACCCTAAACAAAATCATGATATATACATTAAGCATGATAAAAGAAGAGAAAACTATTTTATTTTAAGTTAATGGAACAGTCCTAGACTCCCACAACATAGATAGATGGAAAGAAAGAGAGAATACATACTTTGGCAATATACTTCTTCCAAGATTACCTACATCGCTCTATTTCATCTTGTATCAAAAAAGAAAAAAAAAGAAACCTCAAGTTCTTTCTCAGGTTTCCATTATCACCTAGTTTTTTTTTTTTTCCTTGAATATTTTATCTTGTTCGTAAAAATGAGATAAAGTAATGAACACCAAAAATATCAAATTTTTTTTTTTGGAATAAAAAAAATCACCTAATTGAATATTCTTTCTTGTTGATAAATACAAAAGTGAAAGTGATAAGCACAAAGTCGTAGAGTAATTATCTAAAAATTTGCTGCAATTTGGTATATATATATATATATATATATGAGATATGATATGATTTGAGGGAAATATCTGGAAACTTTGAAGGAAAATTTGTGAAAATTATTTCTTTTGTGCACGCTTCATAGTCCATATAAAGGCTAGGCCGAAAGTTGATTGCTATGTGACGTAAAGATATTTTAAGATAGGAAAAAAGAGGCGTGATACACAATTGTTTAAGATAGGAAAAGAGAGGTGGGTAACCGTAACGTACAAAATGGAGTGTGTGGTATCATTAATGAGAAATGATACGTCTACAATATTTTTACAACATTATTACAACAAATTTTAAGTGGTAGGTTGTTACTGGTTGTTATTATTGGGGCAAAAAAGTAATTTTAGTGTTAAGTTCAAATTTGAACAAATAACAACTAATCACTTATAATTTGTTGTAAAAATATTATAGACATAACATCTCTCATCATTAATATATTTTTTTATTTGAAAAGGTTTGATATGTTATTTTATTGGAAGATATAAACGACTGCTTTTATAAAGAATCCTTATAAAACTTAATGTCTTTTTTCTTTAAAAAGGATAAATGACTAAATTATTAGTTTAGATAAACTTCAAACAGTTTTTATAATTGGAAAATCATTGCTTCACACTAAGAGATTAGCATCAGTATGTGCAAAAGTTTCCTTCTATTTTACAATAAAAATTTACTTTTTCTATTTTACACAATCAATTTGCAAAAACACCAGCATCAAATTATCTATAATACACAATCTTTTATTAAAATAATACTTTTTCACATTTTTATTATTATTTCCCTTACCCATACACGGCACTACCACCTTACCTCACTTCTCTAAAACACTCTCTCTTTTTTTTTCTTCTCCTCCTTCTTTCTACTTGCTTCTTTCTTCTTCTCCTTCTTTATTCTTCTATGTTTTTCTTCTTTAGCATCTTCTTTCTTTCTTCTTCTTTTTCATTTCTTAAAAAAAAAATTCTTTCTCTTTCTCCCCTCCTCTTTCTCTATCAAATCAGTGCTCTCTTCAAATTTGAAAAAAAAATCTCTCTAACAAGCTTCCATGGCTCATTACACTCACATTCTCTCTCTCATGGCGGCAGCAAGCTTGGGTTTTGGGTTGATTTGTATTTTGCCAAATGGGTTTTTTGTTGTGTTTTATTTTGAGTTGATTTTAAGTTGGGTTTGTGATGATTTTCATTAATTTTGGGTTGATTGTGTTTGGATTAAATTGATGTTGTAATAGGTTGGTTGTGGTGGTGGTGGTGGTGGTTGGCTAGTTGTGATGGTCGGCTTCTTCTTCTTTTTCTTGGCATTGAAGAGTGGGTGAGAGAGAGTCTGACAAGGCGAAGAGAGAGAAAAAAACATAAAATTATAGATAGAAAAGCTACAGTAACCGTGCATATATGCATGGTTACTGTAGCAATTGTGCATAAATGCATAATTTTACACCCATTGATGTGGGTTTTTTTTTTGCTCAAAATGTGTAAAATGAGCAACTTTTTCTATTTTGTAAGACTTTACACATACTGATGCTAATGCTCTAATTTTTTTTTTTTTGGGATAAACTTCAATCCATTACTGAGAAAACCGGGAACAAGCATGGTAATCTTCCTTACAAGCTACTGCTGGAAGATTATCCTTATTAAAGGGAAAAGGCATACAATGAAAGAGAGCCAATTTAGCAGCAGTGTGGGTTGCAGAATTGGAGGTTCTACTAGTCCAAACAAAGGAGCAAACAGAGAAAAACTTAGCAAAGTCTAACAAATTACTAAAAATAGTGCTAGTAGACCAGTCCAAATTAGGAATAGAGGAAGACAAGGAGTCAATGTAGATTTTTGAGTCGCTTTCAAGGATGATATAGCTCCAATTTTCCTGGTTTGCAATGTGGGCAGCCCATAAAAGCGCTTCGGCCTCAGCTTGGAGGGCTGATCTTTGTGATAAAAGCTTGGTCCAGATGTTGCAAATAGAGCCATTGCTGTCCCTGGCTATGATTGCCAAAGCTATTCTGGTGCTTGAAAGGGTAGCGTTAGTGTTAAGTTTAATGTAGCCAGGAGGAGGAGGGGACTAGCGTACTGGATTTTATTGCTTTAGCCTTGGAGGGGGAACATGACACACAGTTAGATATTCTTGGCATCTTCTCTGGATGGAAAGGATGGAGGTGGTCAGATCCGAGTTACTCCCCGTGAAGAGATTTGCATTCCTGAGATGCCAAATTTCGTCTAGAATTAGAGCTATGGTCAGAGAAACCTTCCAATACCCCCAAGTTTGGCAGAGAGCTTCAGGTGGATTAAGGACAAGACTAACAATGTCCTTAGTGGAAGAAGCTGAGACAACCTTAGATTTAAAAACCCAGCAAACAGTGAACCATAGAGCCTTTGCGACTGGACAGAACAAGAAAAGATGGCTTACGCTCTCAAAAGCGTTTTTGCAGAGATTACAGGATGATTCAGAAATGATAAAACGCTTTGATAGATTTTCTTTTGTTGGCAGAATATCAGAACAAAGTCTCTAAAGGAACATTTTCAACCTCTTTGGGGCTTTTAGATTCCAAAACTTTTTCTATTTCACATGTGTAGGTTCCAACACATTCGGTACAGAGTTAGCAGTTAAATATGCTGACTTTACCGTGAAACTTCTTTTCGACTCAAGCACCCACATTAACTTGTCTTGTTTAGGATTAGTGGGGATAGAGATAGAGAGGATAGCTCTTGCAGATATAGGCTCAAACAACTGATGTATGATCTGGGATTTCCAACAATGGATATTAGGGTTGATGAGCTGTGAAACTTTGATGGGGGCCATTGGAGAGGATGAGTCCTTTGGTTTAGGAGTAAATCCTTGCACCCAAGGGACCCAAGGGTCTTGCTAGACATCTATAGAAGCTCCATCTCCAATGGTGTAGCATGCTCCTTTGATAATGATGGATTTGGCCTTATCAATTGCGTTCCATATGGGAGATGCTGATTTTGGGGGATCGGATCTCAGCCAGCTGTGATCTACCTTGTATTTGGCTGGGAGAATTCGCAAGCAAAGGTTGTCTCGCTTGGAGGCAACCATCCATGCCAACTTTGCCAACAAAGCATTTTTTATGTCTTTGAATTTTCTGAAACCAAGACCACTCGCAGCCTTTGGAACACAAAGTTTGTCCCAAGACTTCCAAGTAAGGAATTTGCACTTTTTTTTTTTCCCACCAAAATCTTCTGGTAATGGCATCCATTTTGTCACATACCTTCTTGGGGATGTTGAAAGTAGACATGGCATACGTAGGTATGGACAACGCAATGGAGGAGATTAGGGTTTTCCTGCCTACCTAGGATAAGCAGTTACTTCTCCATCCCATTAGTTTGGCTTCAAGCTTTTCACAAAGATAATAGAAGTCTAAAGATGGGGACCTAGGTAGGATTAGAGGAGCTCCCAAGTACATAACATCCTCTTTTAAATTTTTGAGCTGCAAGATTTATTTGATGTGTCTACAATGAGAGGGATGAGTGTGCTCGGAGAAGAAAAACCCCTGATTTCCTATTGTTAATGCTTTGCCTAGACCAAGAGCAATAATTCTCAAGCACCGCATTGATGTTGTGAGTGTCTTTTGAGGTGGCTTTTGAGAAAATGATTATGTCATCCGCATACATGACGTGGGTGATGTATGGGCCACGGAAGCTTGCCTTGATACCACTTATATTCTTGGTTCTTAACTTGTGGTCTAGTAATCTAGAGAGCACTTCCTGGCCCAGAATGAACAAGTAGAAGGAGACAGATCTCCTTGCCTTAGGCCCCTACTGGGAGTGAAGCTTTCTGATTTGCCTCCATCAACCACGATTTCAAAGGTCACAGATGATAAACAGGTAGTAATCCAACTGGTAAAAGTGTTGTAGAAACCCAGGTGAAGGAGAACAGATTGAATGAAACGCCAGCTGACCCTGTTATATGCATTTTGAAGGTCCAATTTGATGGCCATAAGTCCGAACTTTGGCTTTCGGGTTTTAAACCCATGAATGAGTTCTTGGACAATAACTTGATTTTCTACCATCCACCTGTCTGTGATGAACGCGAATTGAGTAAGGGAGATAAATTTATCTAGCAAAGGTTTGAGCTTGGTGACTAAGAGCTTTGAAATAATTTTGTAGACCACAGTGTAGAGGGAGATGGGCCTGAAATGATTAACCATAGTAGGGTTAGTAATTTTGGGAATGAGAACAATTAATGACCTATTTACCTTTCAGGGCATGGAGCCGAGTCAAAAGAAAGAGATGACTGTGTCAGTCACGTCCTTCCCTATAGTTGGCCATAGCTGCTTGTAGAATAAAACAGGGAAGCCATCTAGACCAAGTGCTTTCAAGTCTTGCATGTGGAATAAGCTTGACTTGATTTCCTCAGGGGATGGGGTAGTGAGAAGGCTTGCATTTTCATCTTCCGTGACGCAGGGGAGAATCAAATGCTCGAGGTGGGTGGAGAAGTGGACTTCTTCTTCCTTGAATTGCTGTTTGAAATTCTCGAGGAAAAGCTGCCTAATGAGTTTGGATTCAAAGATCCATAAACCATCCTCTGTCTTGATCACGTCGATATTGCTTCTCCTTTTACAGATGATGGTAGAGAGGTGGACGAATTTTGAGTTTTTGTCTCCTAGTTTTATCTAGATTTCCTTGGATTTTTGTTGCCACAAAGTCTCACTTTGGAATAGCCATTATACTAGTGAAGATTGGAGAGAGGTTTCGAGAGCTTCATTCTCATGGGAAGGTTGTTATGATTGAACCTGTTTGATTTTTGCAAGGAGAGTATTGATTCTGTCCTGACATCAGCCGAAAACTTCTTTGTTCCACTTGCGAAGAGTAGCCGTAGTTGAGGCTTGTTTCTTGTATAGCTTTATGAACTCAGAGCCTAAGGCTTCTGTGTTCCAAGCATTTTCTATCAATGGGACACACGATTCATCTCTTAGCCAAGTAACTTCGAACCTGAAAGGTCTGTGGGCAAACTCTTCATTGGGATTAATATCTAAGAGAATGGAAGTGTGGTCTGATTTAATGGCTTCGAGGTGGGATATCGTTGCTTTCGGATAAGCAAGTCTCTAATTGATATTTGCGATGCCCCTGTCTAGTCTTCTTTTGATAGCAACATTACCCCAATTTCCTTCTGCCAATGTAAATTTGCTTCCCGGGTACCCTAGATCAATGGCTCCAAATTCGAACATGAGATCCTTGAGATGATTGGTCTCCGAGGTGCTGCCCCTTCTGCCTCCTTTCTTTTCATTCTCGTTAAAGGTGTAGTTGAAATCACCCATACAAACCTATGGGCCTTGAAAGGATTCGAGTAGGCCAGTTAAACTCTCCCACGCTTTTTTCTTCTTTGAGTAGTACGAGGGGTCGTAGAAGCCAACAAACAACCAGTCACAGACAGCATCTGAAATTTTGACCGCAATCAAATTTTCCTTAAATTCTACCTGACTTGTTGAAATGCCCTCTTTCCATAACATGCATAGACCACCAGCCTTGCCCTTTGCTTCGACAACCACAAAATGATCAAACTTCAAGGAGCTTTTAACAGACTTCATACTACCTACTTTAGCTTTTGTTTCAGATAAAAATAAAATATCAGGCCTAGTGCCTTTTATTTGAGCCTTAAGGGCTCTAACTATTGAGGCGTTGCAGATGCCCCGACAGTTCCAACTGAGGATTTTCATGGTGAGGTTGGGGGCATAATAAGGCCCACCTCCTCAGCCATAAAGTCAGAATAAGAAGGTGCGAAAGATGCAGGGAAAACAGGGGATTGCCCATGGAGAGATGTAGGAACATTAAGTGCATGCTTTGAGATAAGAGATTCATTTAGAGTGTCTAATGTACCTAGCTTGAGCTTTTGTTGAATGATGAAATGCTCCTTTTGATTTAGGGATTAAAGTCACTGTGTTTGGGTTGAAATACACCGGCTTTGGCCTTGAGACCACCTTCCTAAGCCGCTTTGCGAGATGTTCACACTCTTGCTTTGTTACTTTTCTTTTTAGGGACGTGGACGCCAAGAAGCGAGAGTGAGATAGGTGGCAGGTTAGAGCCGGTGCAGCGGAGCAAAAGTGGGAAAGTGAGTCTGAGCACTGAGATGGAATATCAGGGTAAGTGATTGTGAATGGATTCTCTTGTGTTTAAGAACTTGGGCTTAAGCTTGGTTACATTGTCTAGAAAAGCTGCCCCCACACCCCATTCCATTAACCCAAGGGCCTACCTCTTCTAGAAATGGTGATGGGCTTGCGCTGGAAATGGGGTTGTTAGGGGCCCATTTGACTTGGATTGGTGAAATGATATATAAATCTCTAGTGATAGATTTTGGTGGTGACGTCTCATGACTGAAGGATGATGTTTCAGGAGTTGGAGGAAGGATGCCTAGCTCACCTATTGTAGCTGTACTATCCATTGCGGGCTTATACCCGCACTTTTCCACTGTCATCATAGTACTGTGTCCTGCCTCATGTATTGGACTTGTAAATTCTATCCACGTGTCATGCGTGTGGGCTGGCATGTGAGTGGTGTTTGAGGCGGTAGGGTTTCTTGGTGGCGCGGCGCTTTGAATGTGGTGTTGTTGGGAGGAGGCGGAGGCAGCTGTGTGTCCTGGTTCCAGCCCCTGAGGACTATCCTTATTCTCTGCTCTAAGCCAAGGACTTGAAGCATTGAAGGGAGTTCCGAAAATTTTGAGTAGTTGGAAAGTTTCCAAGTGGCATTCTTTTAGCTTGTGTCCGATCTTGCTGCAGTTGTAACAGACGCCTGCTAGTTTCTCATATTTTAGTCCGATCCAAAGATCGTTCTTGTTTTGGCGGGGCAGAAAAAAACCGGGGATGAGAGGATTGGTAATAGGGACCTTGACTCTTATCTTGATGAATTTCTTCCAGGTACCTTCGTTGTCACCGATGAAATCTACTTCGACAACTTCTCCAATTTTTGAGCCTATTTTGAGGTGGTTTTCTTTCTTCCTCTAGAGGAGAGGGAGATTGTGGATCTGTGCCCAGACTAGGGATGTTGAAAAATCAATCTCTTGCATTGTCAGGTCTAGTAGCCATTCCTTGAGGATGAGGTGGCCACCTCTAATCGACCACGGTCTCTTTTGGTAGGCTCTGTTCATATCTACCCCGTGTTGAAAAGAAAGCACGAACACTTCTTTGCTCAAATGTTTGATATCTAGAGGAAAAGAAGGTTTCTAGGCCTTAAAGGTGATTTGTTTAACAATGTTGAGGTTGATCGGTTTGGTAGTGAAAAGTTTAGCTAAGAGTATGAGGCTGGTATTTTTGATAAGGGGTTATCTTGGAGGTAGCTCTAATCTGGTGTCTTGACAGGATATATCTTTGGTTCGAGCAACGAGGTTAGAGACCTCCATGGGTGGGACAAGGTAAGAAGGCTGAGTTTAAGATGAGAGGGTGGGTTATGATGATAGTGGAAAAGGTGTGGAAAATGATAAAGGAGAGGATGTTGCCGATGGGGAAGTTTAGCAGCGGGATAAAGAGACAAGCTCAGAGACGGGGAAAGGATAGAGGGATAATACGAGAGTACGGAGAGCAGATGTCAATAAAATTTAGCCAGAAAAGCATAAGTGTATGCTAATGCTCTAATAGTGTATATACTCTATACTCTTTATACACGAAGTGTAAAATGTGCATACAAAGTATTCATATTTTACACGTGGTGTGTACGAAGTGTTGAAATTTGTAATGTGTGTGAAATAATTATGGTCCTTTATAATTTTTTGTATTCTTTACCAAGTAATTTTATTTTCTTTTTACAATTTTTTTAAGTTTTAAATTCAAGTAATTTTTAAGTTAAAAGGGGAGATGCTAAAAATAGTGGTTTACAAGTTGATAAGAGGCAAAAAAATCTAGATGAGTTCACTAAATTTCTGGTAGTCATAATAAAAAAAAAAAATGTAGTGATGAAATTTAGTAGACTTAATGATTAAGAGTCTGTTTGAGATCTACTTATTTTGCTGAAATTAAAAACTTTTTGCTGAAAGTAATGTAGATAAAGGTAAAAGTTAGCTGAAATAGTATAGTGGAACCGATGAATACTACCAAAAAGTGTAGTGGGACCCATGAATAGTAGCAAAAGTAAACTGAATAGTAAAATAAGTTGACAAAATTAATCATGCCAAACGGACACTAAGAGTTTGTTTGGGATCCACTTATTAGGCTGATTTTGAAATTTTTTTTGCTAAAAGTACTGTAAATAAATGTAAAAGTTAGTTGAAATAGTATAGTGAGACCCATGAATAGTATCAAAAAGTGCAGTGAGACCAATGAATAGTAATAAAAATAAGCTGAATAGTCAAATAAGTTTGCAAAAATAATTTTTGCCAAACACACACTAAGTACAAGAAGTCCTCTAAAAATTTTCTTATCAATTATCAAGCATCATATCAATTTTTAAGATAGTTTATTCTAAATAAAACTTTATTACCTAAGTTTTAAGAAATCTAAAACTTTACAATAAAGTCTAAGAAATTTAAAATAAAATTTATTATTTATTTGAATCATTTTGATCATTTATCATAATTTTATATTTTAATATAACATATTATGTTTGTGTCAAATATGAAATACAGGTCATAAAATTAATGTATTTTTACCATGTGATTCAAGAATTTTCAGGATTGTTAATTTATTCATGAAACTCTATTAAAATTTTAAAAGGGTTCACTAAATGGTAAAATAATTTTCTTAATAATAGTAAAATGTTTGAGTTTTAGTTAGCTCAACTATTAAAAAAAAATTTGTGCTCAAATAATAGACTTGAGTTTGAAGAAAGAGCTATTAGAGGATGGGTCGTGTCTTGGAAGTTGAACGAGACATCACGAGAGCATCAATTGGAGCAAGCTAGGGACTAGACCTATTTATCTATATATATAATAATAGGTAAAGTAGAGAGAAAATCCAATTAAATTTCAAATTGGAATTTAATTAGAGTATAATTTTGCACCCTGTGTCTCATTTAATCTAAATTTTAGAATTTTGTGCCAAGTGAGTTAATCTATATATATAATAATAGGTGAAGCCGAGAGAAACTTAAATTAGAATTCCAAATTGGAGTTCCAATTTTGTGCCATGTGTTCTAAATTATTTATTCTTAAAAAGTTTTATTTCTTAATTTGAGAATCAAATATGGGACCACATCATAATACTAGCTTGTAACTCCATGCATATATATAGATATACTTAAAGATATACAATAAGATGAATAATATAATTAGGAGTGAACGCCATAAATTGAAACTCTAAAAAAAAAATGCATAATATAATTCCTATATATATATAATATAAATACTATTGTTAGTCATTTTTATATTTTGTTAACTCTTTAAAAAATTTAGTAAGGGATATTATTAGGTATAAAATGTAAATTGCCCATTTTTTTTTTTATAATTATTGTGAAGCACTTTTAAATTTTTAAAAAAATTCTTTTATGATTCATTTATTCTAAACTCTTTGATTTTTGTACTTAATAACTCACTTGGATGAATATGTATGATGTGATCTCACATTTGATTCTAAAATTAAGAAATAAAACTCTTTAAGAATAAATAATTTAGAACACATGGTGCAAAATTGGAAATCTAATTTGGAATTCTAATTTGAGTTTTTCTCAGTTTCACCTATTATTATATATATATAGATTCATCCAAAAGAGTTATTAAGTACAAAAACCAAATAGCCTAGAATAAATGAATCATAAAAAAAAAGTGCTTCACAATAATTTTAAAAAAATGGACAATTTACATTTTATACCTAATAATATCCTTACAAATTTTTTTAAAAAGTTAACAAAATATTAAAATGACTATCAATAGTATTTGAATTATATATATATAGGAATTATATTATGCATCTTATTGTATATCTTTAAATGTATCCATGCATATGCATAGGGTTACAATCTAGTTTAGTATAAAAATTGAATTCCAATTAGAGTTTAATTTTGTGCCACGTGTCCCATCTAATCTAAAATTTTAAATTTTTGTGCCAAATTAGTTAATTTAGTGTAGAAAACGATGAGTCCAATATAATAAACCATGAAAAATATAATCATATAACTAAAAAAAATTCAAATTTATAAGTCATCTATCTATATATATATATATATATTAATAGGTAAAGTTTAGAGAAAATTGAATTAGAATTTGAAATAATGAATAGTAATAAAAATAAGCTGAATAGTCAAATAAGTTTGCAAAAATAATTTTTGCCAAACACACACTAAGTACAAGAAGTCCTCTAAAAATTTTCTTATCAATTATCAAGCATCATATCAATTTTTAAGATAGTTTATTCTAAATAAAACTTTATTACCTAAGTTTTAAGAAATCTAAAACTTTACAATAAAGTCTAAGAAATTTAAAATAAAATTTATTATTTATTTGAATCATTTTGATCATTTATCATAATTTTATATTTTAATATAACATATTATGTTTGTGTCAAATATGAAATACAGGTCATAAAATTAATGTATTTTTACCATGTGATTCAAGAATTTTCAAGATTGTTAATTTATTCATGAAACTCTATTAAAATTTTAAAACGGTTCACTAAATGGTAAAATAATTTTCTTAATAATAGTAAAATGTTTGAGTTTTAGTTAGCTCAACTATTAAAAAAAAATTTGTGCTCAAATAATAGACTTGAGTTTGAAGAAAGAGCTATTAGAGGATGGGTCGTGTCTTGGAAGTTGAACGAGACATCACGAGAGCATCAATTGGAGTAAGCTAGGGACTAGACCTATTTATCTATATATATAATAATAGGTAAAGTAGAGAGAAAATCCAATTAAATTTCAAATTGGAATTTAATTAGAGTATAATTTTGCACCCTGTGTTTCATTTAATCTAAATTTTAGAATTTTGTGCCAAGTGAGTTAATCTATATATATAATAATAGGTGAAGCCGAGAGAAACTTAGATTAGAATTCCAAATTGGAGTTCCAATTTTGTGCCATGTGTTCTAAATTATTTATTCTTAAAAAGTTTTATTTCTTAATTTGAGAATCAAATGTGGGACCACATCATAATACTAGCTTGTAACTCCATGCATATGTATGGATATACTTAAAGATATACAATAAGATGAATAATATAATTAGGAGTGAACGCCATAAATTGAAACTCTAAAAAAAAAATGCATAATATAATTCCTATATATATATAATATAAATACTATTGTTAGTCATTTTTATATTTTGTTAACTCTTTAAAAAATTTAGTAAGGGATATTATTAGGTATAAAATGTAAATTGTCCATTTTTTTTTTATAATTATTGTGAAGCACTTTTAAAAAAAAAAAAAAAAATTCTTTTATGATTCATTTATTCTAAACTCTTTGATTTTTGTACTTAATAACTCACTTGGATGAATATTTATGATGTGATCTCACATTTGATTCTAAAATTAAGAAATAAAACTCTTTAAGAATAAATAATTTAGAACACATGGTGCAAAATTGGAAATCCAATTTGAAATTCTAATTTGAGTTTCTCTCAGCTTCACCTATTATTATATATATAGATTCATCCAAAAGAGTTATTAAGTACAAAAACCAAATAGTCTAGAATAAATGAATCATAAAAAAAAAGTGCTTCACAATAATTTTAAAAAAATGGACAATTTACATTTTATACCTAATAATATCCTTACAAAATTTTTTAAAAAGTTAACAAAATATAAAAATGACTACCAATAGTATTTAAATTATATATATAGGAATTATATTATGCATCTTATTGTATATCTTTAAATGTATCCATGCATATGCATGGGGTTACAATCTAGTTTAGTATAAAAATTGAATTCCAATTAGAGTTTAATTTTGTGCCACGTGTCCCATCTAATCTAAAATTTTAAATTTTTGTGCCAAATTAGTTAATTTAGTGTAGAAAACGATGAGTCCAATATAATAAACCATGAAAAATATAATCATATAACTAAAAAAAATTCAAATTTATAAGTCATCTATATATATATATTAATAGGTAAAGTTTAGAAAAAATTGAATTAGAATTTGAAATTATAATCCAATTTTGTGCTATGTGTCTAAATTTATGTGGGAACTATATCATAATTATCTACTTAAGCTTATCCCATGTGTCTACATAAGTTTTTTAATCTTTGTGTCGAGTGAGATAATGAGTGTAAAATACTAAGAATCTAATATTAATAAACTATATTAAAAAAAATCACATATACTCAATAAAAACCACATGTTTCTCAATAAATAAATAAAATAAAAATCACCACATAACAAAAATCACCACACGTTCTATCTTATTAAAAATTAGAAAAAAAATGATTATAAATAGTATTAAATTTAGATAAGAATTTTAATATGTGATTAATTACATTTATTTTTAAAAAAATTTGACAAATTATTTATATTTTATGATAAAAATATTGTTTAATTTTAAATGTATCTATATGTATGCATGTGTTATATGTAATTATCCCTATTTTTTAATCAATTCAAGTATTTCACATGCATGCTTGTAGATGGCAAAAGAGAAATTCAAGGGGCCAAAAAAAATGACCCAATAACAAAAGGAAACTCTCAATAATTAACTTTGGGTGACGAAGTCTTCGTCATTCTCGTCACCCACTCATGAAATGATTGGTAGGAATTAGGATCATCATTTCACGATAACTTTGACTTTCATTTATTTATTTATTTATTTCAATTTTTAATTATTTTCTTTGGAAAGTGGGTGGATTTACCTGCTGATTTCTTAAAAAGCTTAAATTTGTATAGAAGAGGGCTCTGTAATTTTTCGAAGTATAGAACCACACAACAATTGATAAAAAGCCATCATCATCACCATCATCATCATTCATCACATCATAGATAGATAAGGAATCTGTATTTTTTTCAATTTTTTTTTATTTAATTTTTTGAGTGTGCGCGCTGAGTTGTAGATAGATAGAACTTGTACGGTTGATTCCCACACGCAAACTCTCCAAGTTTTATTAAGGCTAAGTTGCAGTTTACAAAACGAAAGCAAAATGTTATATTATCCATCAATACTCAAAGTATCAAGATAACGTGTCACCATAAGACTCGTTGTTACATCACATGTAAAGTGAAATTATCTTCAATTTTATTTATTTATTTATTTGGTTGCAAAAGCCTTAATCCGCTAACCTTTTCTCCCAAGACTTATTAACTCTCAAAGCACTAATCACCGTCGAAATCATGCTGTCTCCTGATTATTATTGATCATGTTATTGATACCAATTTGGTTTCTAGTCCATTTAATAATACCATACGTCTTTGAAAGATTCCACTTTATACAGTACTCTAAGCTAACTTTAAATCTTCTTTTCCCTTTCTTTAACTCTGTCTATGACTCTATAGCTTCAAGACTCCGGCGAACCTTTTCCTTCAATCTTTCTCTCTTTTTCTCTTTATTGGGTTACCAGTGTCAAATTTCTCTTTATTGGGTTTCCATAGTCTCCAATTTTGGAGAATTTGAAGCTGCTTGATTTCTATAATCTTGGTGTTTCTTCATCTGGGTTTTTTTTTTCATGGAGACCCTACTTAATTTCACTCCAGCCTTCCCAACATTCTTTTTGATGTTTCTCTTGGCATATCTCTTTGCTTTCTTTGTAGTTTTTCGCAACTGGAGTCCAAAGCAAAAACCAGAAGCTTCAAGCTGCCTTATGTCTTTAACTCATGGCACTCCTGCTGTTATCATGTCTACTCGTGCATTGATGAACTCCCCAACCCCACTTAGTTTTGCTTCTCCAAACGCTAGTTTTCAGAACTTTGTACTAGAATTCAGTATAGCTTACTTCTTAATGGACCTCCTTCACTACATGGTGTTCGTCCCCAATGATCTCCTCTTCATTGGGCACCATTTAGCCACACTATATGTGTTTGTGACTTGTAGGTATGTGGTTCATCATGGGGCGGTCGCAATTCTTGTTCTTCTTTTTCTTGCTGAGGTTACAAGTGCTTGCCAGAACGTTCGGAGCATTGCGAATTTGCGGAGAGCTGATGTTCCTCTGGCTGCCAAAGTGTATGAATTCTTGTCTCCTCCTTTCTATGTCTTTTATTCTGTTGCAAGAGGGGTTTTGGGAACACTCGTTGTGTACAAGATGGGGATGTTTTATGCGAGTGGAGGAGCTAATAATTTGATTCCAAGATGGGCATGGATTTCTTGGATGGTTGTAATTGTTGTTGCTGTCATGATTAGCATTTTGTGGGTTTCGAATCTATGGATATTTTGGTTTAGACAACGCAGTCACAGAGCACAGAAGAAAGTCAAGTAAAATCTGTGGGTTTTTAGTAGCGCCAATCAACAGTTCTTGAGAAATGTGCATTGGGATTATGGAATTTAAAGAAATTTCTCAGATGATAGTATGGAATTAGGGGGTTTGTGGTCATATTGATTTTTATTGTAGTGGTGGGAAGGAACAATTCTCATTTATTATTATTATTTTTTTTTGCTACAAGGGATGGTACATATATTCTGTATATAAATCCTGTGTCCTCAGTATTTAATTTGTGTTCCTGATCAGGAACGAGTTTTCCATATACTCGTGTAACTAATACTATAATGCAGAATTGCTGATCTATTTGTTTGTTTGTTTTATATTTTAAGCAAGCTGAATTATTAGATATATAGTACTGGTTGTTACATTTGTAAAAGATACAAGAAATCGAAACATAAGGACAATCATCTGAACTACAAGACTCCTTACCAATCTTCCTAATTTCACTCCAACTTTGTTAATCTATTTGTCTAAACTTCAGTGAACTTACATATGCTAATATGATCTTCTGCAGGCCATTAAGCTTTTTGAACCAAATAATTAATCCAATAATTATCACTTAGTACCTCTAAGATCCAAAACTCTCATTTTGTTGGCCACATCTTGGATCTCCATCTTCAATTTACACTGAGCAACTCACAATGAGGCCCTGAGTATCACTCCTGGATTTATATGCCAATAATAGATGCGTTGCTTGTGTCAGGACCTCCATAGTAGTTAAGCTCTGCAAATGTGCCCCCTCCTTCTCCCTTTGCCAATCTTCCTGGATTCACACAAATGCACTTCACTTGCTCTCCTCCTTCACCTCCTTCCCCAAGGGACAGCACCTGTACCAAAATCCAGAAGTGAATATTTAATCAAACACTCTTTGGTTGCATCAGCATGTCCTTCCTTTGGACTCAGTAATGAGTTGTGAGCAATTAAAATACACAATTCGTAAGTGTAATACATGAATTTTGAGTCTTTAGCCATATATGCAGTTGCAGCCACTTCAGTGTTTAGACTAGCTTTGAAAAGACAAGCGCTTGGCATGTTCTTTACCTTTACGAAATACTTCATGTCTGAAGGTAGGATGAGAATGTCAGGAATTGAGGAGATATGAAGAGACTCTGGAGCAAGTGAGAAGTCCAATGGAATGCCTTCTGCTGGTGGATATAGTGGATAGAATCTGTTTCAAATTTCAAAAGTTACATTAATTATAGGTAAAATAGCTCATTTAGACCTATATATCAAAAGAAATTTCCAAAATGACAAAGCAATATAACATACCTCCGCTGGCTAAGAATATGGTTTGCAAGTCTACTCATGCGATCAATAGGTGTTCCATCTGCTGGATTTCGTGACATCTCCTCTCCGCTAAGGTGTTTGAGAATATCTACAGTGCAGCAACCTATCTTGACCTGAAATACAAACTTGTGATGCAAATACACTTCCGAGTACTCTCAAAACACCATATATAATTTTGATACATGTGCTTTGTTAATGGTTGAAGACCCTCCCCAATAAAGGCATATGAAGTAAACTATCATAATCAACAAAATAGCATCAACAGAAAGGTCAAGTCTACAACAACTATAACGATACAATATAATTGCAGGACAGCCTTAATCTAACTTCTATTAAAAGGTCCATGGCCACTTTTGTACAAACTTACTAGATATTGGACAACTTTGGTACTTCGAAATTACAATTTCAATCTCTTAATATATATATATATATATATTTTTTTTTTTTTGATAAATCAATCTCTTAATATATAATGAAAGTTTAGTACTGCAACAACAAGATTTTAAATGAATGCTGTTTGAGAAATCCACAAGTGGTGATCATAATTTTAAGACCAATATCACCAGAATTTTACCTGATTTGCCTCAAAAGTCCCTGGATTTGTGAGGCTGGTTATCTGATAAACAAGGCAACATCATTCAGACCAAAGTGATGGAAAATATTCATGACCACAAGTTGAAAGATGAACTCCTGAAGATCATGTACCTGATGTTTGAGATTAGGTGAATGAATTTCAAAAGCAGGCTGCACAAAACCAAATCAGTATTTTATATCTTAGTAGTTATATACTATTTCAATGAAATGTAACCATGCTAGCAAGAACCAAAAACTGTTTGAGAAATCCACAAGTGGTGATCATAATTTTAAGACCAATATCACCAGAATTTTACCTGATTTGCCTCAAAAGTCCCTGGATTTGTGAGGCTGGTTATCTGATAAACAAGGCAACATCATTCAGACCAAAGTGATGGAAAATATTCATGACCACAAGTTGAAAGATGAACTCCTGAAGATCATGTACCTGATGTTTGAGATTAGGTGAATGAATTTCAAAAGCAGGCTGCACAAAACCAAATCAGTATTTTATATCTTAGTAGTTATATACTATTTCAATGAAATGTAACCATGCTAGCAAGAACCAAAAACAATAAGTGAAATACAATGTAGTAAAAAAAAAAAAAAAATGTCATTACTTTGAAAAGGTACTGAATTTGTACTTGTTTAATACAACGACACTACCTGGGGGAAAACAAAGTCATGGTTAGCATCACGTATAGATGGCACAAGAATTACACGTGCATTGGAACCCATGTATTCCACATGATCTTGTAACTGCAAAAAAAGTAAAGAAAAAAGAATAAAGATTAAAGACCTTTTTTCCCCTGCTACAATCAAATCATTCTTAAGTAGATATCATTCTGAGACCTAGGAAAACTGCGAGAAGAGAGAAGAAGGGGAGGAGGTACCCTTCTGAGAATCTCCACATGGAATATTTCATCAAAGCTTCTGTCGGTAGTTCCTTTCTTAATCTCTGGATGTTCGGAATCAACAAATGGTCCAAGCTGAGGAAATTTTCAAATTTTTGAACATGAAACTTCCTAACTCGGTAAATACAAAAAAAATTCTTCAAACCATTACTTATATGAAGTGCAGCAGATACTTACCAATATAAGAACCTGAGGTAACTTTCTGGTTGCATATGTGAGCAGTTCTGTCAGAGGCTCAAAAGATAAGTTGTCTGTAGTGGTAAAAGGGCCCGATGCTATGATCTATATAAATACCAAAATTATGCATTAATCATCAACAGGATCAATTAAAAAAGAGAAGTGCAAATTACCAACAGGGAATAATTTATTTAATGGAATTCCAAAGAGGTGCTCATTCCATATGTATCAACAATGACCTATGAGTACAAGCTTTCCTCTTATAAGTAGTGAATGCTATTATTTTTGTATCTGTCAAACTAGAAAATTATGGTGCCTTGTTCCAACCGTTTGGGTTGGCAACCCAAACCAGATAGTGAAAGTTGTTCTCCAGTTTTTTTATTTATTTAAATTATCTATTTCTTTTGAACCTTCCTCTTCCATTGAATAATCCAAATCCCTTATTTTATAAGTTAGGTGGCCCTACTAACCAAAATTCAAGTGTTTACATTCTTAACATTATCTCAGAATCATGTCAACATATTTGATAGAAAATGAAGTACATGATATACAGAATATAATATGAATACACATAAATTGTGATTACAGTAAAATAGATGCGTTAGCATAAGCAATAATATTTCCATTGCAGCTCATTCAGTGATGTAAAACACAAGCTTACATACCACTGATAGCTCTTCCCGTTTATGAGACAGATCAGTTGACTGAATCTCCTGGTCCAAAGCTTGCTTCTTTGCAGGATGCAAATTCACATCAGCAGCAGTGGACAAAGGAATTGAATCTACAAGTTTTGATGCAATCAAGCAGTGCCCACTAGGATTGTGTCCTTCAATACCTACTACCTGAGAAAGTGCCTTTGGCTCAATTTTCAATACTGATGGAATTTCAAAATTGGATTGAGAGCTAAAAGCTATATCTATTTTCACACCTGGCCTGGAAAAACTGAAAACTGGCTAAGTTTTTGTAGTTCTAGACGAACACGTTGCCCTCCAGAATGCTCAACACTGTTAACAAAATAAAAGCCAAACCCACATATAAGAAAAATTGAAGAGATTACGCTCCACTTGATTTACAGAGATCACAAAAATAGGTAGTTAAACATTGCATCTAACTAGTCCTCTACCAGAGGTTTTCTTATAGTGGATCCAAAAATATGATCCTGATCATTCATCAATGAATCTAAGGGTCCGTTTGGTTCCCGTAAAATATTTTCCGAAAAATACATATTTTCCGGAAATGCTATTTTCCGGAAAAGGAAAATATTTTCAAGTGTTTGGTTATATTATGAAAATTGTTGTGGAAAATATTTTCATGTGTTTGGTTCTATTAGGAAAATGCTATTTTCCTACAATTTTTTCACATTTTCTCAGCATCCAAACAAATTTTATTACAAAAAATTTCAACATCACAGCCAATTCAACAACAAATTCCAGCAGCAAATTCCGACAACAACAACACAACAACAACAACAACAACAACAACAATCAAACTTTAAAAAAACAAAACTGAGTCGTCGATGAGATCGAGGAAGAGAGAGCGATGGGTCGCCGTCTGGGTCTGGGTCGACGACGAGATCTGGGTCGAAGGTCTGGGTCGAAGGTCGAAAGTCGAAGGCGATGGGTCGAACGTCTGGGTCTGGGTCGAACGCTTTGGGTTTTGGGTTCGTGGGTCGCCGGCTCTGGTTCGAAGATCAGTGGGTCGTAGGTCGACGGCTCGTGGCGGTGGGTCGCTGGCTTTGGCTCTGGGTTTGTGGGTCGCTCCGTTTCTTCCTTCCTCTCTCTCTCTCTCTCTCTCTTTATCCGGAAATACTTTGAAGTGAAAATAGGTACTGAAAATGATTTCCGTTGTGTAAGGGAAAATTGGAAGTGATTTTCCGGAAAATTCTATTTTCCGGAACAGCCAAACACGCGGAAAATGTGGAAACCATTTCCTGAAATGATTTACGCCCAATTCAAACGCAGCCTAAGTCCTGCCTTGGCCCAGGCTTAAGCACAGTGAACCTAGCTCGATTTAGGTAGTCTTGGCATTGCCTAGACAATGCTTCAGAAACATTATATAGCATTAAGCTTCATAGGAGAATCCATTATTTCTAATTCTTGGTATTCATAGATTGATCTTTAATCTCAAAGACTAACTACCTGATAATGAATATTCTCAAGAATAAATACTGCAGCAAGAAGACTTTTTTCTGTCAGCCTACTAGTAGATGATACACACGGATCTTACATAGAAAAAACCATGAACATTTACCTGCTTTGCAATAAGATGGACTTCTCATTTAAATGGCCTTCTCCATCACAACAGATCATGCCAACAGCAAATATGCTTTTCTGAGACATAAGATTTTTTTAGATTTTAGATACTCAGACTTGTAGCTATTTAACACACAAAATCTTTAAGTAAACATGAACAAAACAAGAAAGATGAGGAGACTGTGTTTAGGCTAAGAAGAAGCCTCACAGTGACTGTAAGAAATCAGCAACGCAAAAACATTTTTTCATTACTCTTCAGAATTAGGGGCGGGAGAAGAGAGGGGGGGGGGGGGGGATTAAAAAAGAGAAGTGCAAATTACCAACAGGGAATAATTTATTTAATGGAATTCCAAAGAGGTGCTCATTCCATATGTATCAACAATGACCTATGAGTACAAGCTTTCCTCTTATAAGTAGTGAATGCTATTATTTTTGTATCTGTCAAACTAGAAAATTATGGTGCCTTGTTCCAACCGTTTGGGTTGGCAACCCAAACCAGATAGTGAAAGTTGTTCTCCAGTTTTTTTTATTTATTTAAATTATCTATTTCTTTTGAACCTTCCTCTTCCATTGAATAATCCAAATCCCTTATTTTATAAGTTAGGTGGCCCTACTAACCAAAATTCAAGTGTTTACATTCTTAACATTATCTCAGAATCATGTCAACATATTTGATAGAAAATGAAGTACATGATATACAGAATATAATATGAATACACATAAATTGTGATTACAGTAAAATAGATGCGTTAGCATAAGCAATAATATTTCCATTGCAGCTCATTCAGTGATGTAAAACACAAGCTTACATACCACCGATAACTCTTCCCGTTTATGAGACAGATCAGTTGACTGAATCTCCTGGTCCAAAGCTTGCTTCTTTGCAGGATGCAAATTCACATCAGCAGCAGTGGACAAAGGAATTGAATCTACAAGTTTTGATGCAATCAAGCAGTGCCCACTAGGATTGTGTCCTTCAATACCTACTACCTGAGAGAGTGCCTTTGGCTCAATTTTCAATACTGATGGAATTTCAAAATTGGATTGAGAACTAAAAGCTATATCTATTTTCACACCTGGCCTGGAAAAACTGAAAACTGGCTAAGTTTTTGTAGTTCTAGACGAACATGTTGCCCTCCAGAATGCTCAACACTGTTAACAAAATAAAAGCCAAACCCACATATGAGAAAAATTGAAGAGATTACGCTCCCTTGATTTACAGAGATCACAAATATAGGTAGTTAAACATTGCATCTAACTAGTCCTCTACCAGAGGTTTTCTTATAGTGGATCCAAAAATATGATCCTGATCATTCATCAATGAATCTAAGTCCTGCCTTGGCCCAGGCTTAAGCACAGTGAACCTAGCTCGATTTAGGTAGTCTTGGCATTGCCTAGACAATGCTTCAGAAACATTATATAGCATTAAGCTTCATAGGAGAATCCATTATTTCTAATTCTTGGTATTCATAGATTGATCTTTAATCTCAAAGACTAACTACCTGATAATGAATATTCTCAAGAATAAATACTGCAGCAAGAAGACTTTTTTCTGTCAGCCTACTAGTAGATGATACACATGGATCTTACATAGAAAAAACCATGAACATTTACCTGCTTTGCAATAAGATGGACTTCTCATTTAAATGGCCTTCTCCATCACAACAGATCATGCCAACAGCAAATATGCTTTTCTGAAACATAAGATTTTTTTAGATTTTAGATACTCAGACTTGTAGCTATTTAACACACAAAATCTTTAAGTAAACATGAGCAAAACAAGAAAGACGAGGAGACTCTGTTTAGGCTAAGAAGAAGCCTCACAGTGACTGTAAGAAATCAGCAACACAAAAACATTTTTTCTTACTCTTCAGAATTAGGGGTGGGAGAGGGGGGGATACAAATTTGCAGATATGAGCACTTATTTTATTTTTTATTTTTTAAAATGCAGATATGAGTAACAATACCGTTTTAATTCTTACAATGATAATAATTGATGAGAAGTCTCTTATGTAGGATTTTGAATGATGAAGATGGAGATATAAAAGAAGGTATTCTTGGCTCTCCAACAGACAAATCTCAAAGACTTTATTCAGAGCCATTTGATTCAACGCCTCAAACAAATGGGGGCATTTTTCTTCTGGAAACCATTTAAGCATGTGACACCATTTGGGCAACGAACAGATAAATTTGTGGTGAAGTTCAGCACTAATAATATGCCCGTTGCAGAGAACAGAGAAAACGAACTTGCTCATGTGAATAATGATGATGATATCATAAGAAAGGTTCAACCCGAGAGAGGTGTTCTGATAGTTCATGGATCAGGGCTGAACCTGTTGTAGGTTCATGTACGATCGAATTGAAGATAGGGTATGTGCCAGCAACAATAGCATGGATTGTTCTTATTCTTCTCCCACATCATTTATTACCTTCTTCTTTTTTGGGATCTTATTTGTATTATGTAACAGAGCTTTTTCCGGTGTAGTTTAATGCACTTGAAAATCAAATCAAGAGACATACAACTGCACTTGTTGCATCTGGGCTCTATGAGGAACCGGTGGACCCTACAGTTGCTTCCCAGGTAATTTAACCACTCCATTACGCTCTCTCTCTCTACCCCCCCCCCCCCCCCCCCCCCCCCCCCCCCCCCCCCCCCCCCCCCCCCACACCTC